>NW_025421376.1:0-103493 GCF_011764305.1 Mustela putorius furo | reverse complement strand
CCGAGAAAAAGGCCAAGCATTGCCTACACCGGGAGATGGTAGTGTGCATAGAGTGCAAAGCTAGGCCACGCACGCTGCTGCAGCTTTGTGGCTCTGTCTGCTGAGTTAGGCCTGGCAGGGTGAACTCAGGGCACTAATATGGAGCCCAGGAAAGCAAGGCCCAAGAGGCACCAGCTCTCCCGCAGCTCTTCTTCCCTTACGCGACAGAACATAGGCCCCCTTGCTGAGGAAGCCGTGGCTGGCGCAGTTCGCACTAAGCCCAAAGCCTCTGTGAAAGCAGAGCAGGTGCTGGAACATCAGAGTCGGTCCTGAGCTGCTGTTGCTGCTTGCCTTAACCTAGTATTCACAGCACGGTGGGGAGAAACCCGCATAGAGCAAAAGCCTTTGTATGTGCATCCCTCTGGGAAAGCACAGCATCGCTGGGAAATCAGTGTCGGTTCTGTGGGATGCTGATGCCGCTTGCCTGAACATAGTCCTGAAGCTACGGTGGGAGAAACCCGATGGGAGCGCAAATCCTCTTAGCCCGGCCATCCCCTCTGCCTGAGAGAGAAGCGTGGTTGCGCCTGTGGGCAGACTGAAGGAAAGGGACACGAGTGTCACTGCGCCCCCAGGAGCATGTCTGGGAAAGGCCACAACGCCAGCCCGGAAGACAAGGAGCCATTGGCCTTGCTGTCGGGAACGGTCATGAAGCAGGAGAGCCCTGGCAGGAAAAGCGGGCCGGTGGCAAACAAGTGTCACCCGCCCCCTGTGCGGAAGACGGGCCTGGCTGCTAAGGAGATGGAGGAGACGATTGACAGGTGCCCACTCTAGCGGGGAGGAAAGAAGGCATGTCTGTCCTTAGCCTCTGTTCCCAAGGGGACAGCATCTCCTTGGCCACCTGTCCCAAGGGCAGACTTGGGCTTGCCACCAGGTGCCACACACGGAACGCGAGAAACAGCCCTGGAAAAACGGGCAGTCAGATGCCATCTTCCACCAAGATGTGGCAGCTGTGGGTGGCAGGGGTTGTGCCGGGAAGGAGTGGGGACAGTCCCCACAGGTCCCCACCCCAGTGCACGGGCCGTGTGCAGGATCCTGTCGCCTCTCCTGTGGGGATGGCACTGGCCTATTCCCCGAGTCTGCCTGGAGCCGAGCAAAGGGCAAAGCCTTGCCTACGCCAGGAGATGGTAATGGCATAGAGTGCCATGCCAGGCCATGCACGCTGCTGCAGGGATGTGACTGTGTCTGCTTAGTCTCGGCTTGGCAGGGTGAACCGAGGGCCAACATGGAGCCCGAAAGCAAGGCCCAAGAGGCACCAGCTCTCCCGCAGCTCTTTCTTCCCTGACGCGACAGAGCCAACGACCAAAGCCTTGCTGAGGAAGCAGCAGCTGGCGGGCGCCGCGCCAAGCTGAAAACCTCTGCAAAAGCATAGCGGTCGCTGGGAAATCAGTCTGTTCTGTGGGCTGCTTTGTTGCTTGCCTTAGCCCCTCGTGTTCGCAGCACGATGGTAGAAACCCGCGATAGAGCCAGTGCTGCCGTTGCCGGGCATCCCTCTGGGAAAGCACAGCATTCTTGGGAAATCGAGTCGGGTCTGTGGGACGATGCTGCTGCTTGCCTGAGCTGGTCTCCACAGCACGTTGTGATAAACCGCATGGAGCCAAATCCCTTTGCCCGGCATCCCTCTGCCCGAGAGAGAAGCGAGGCTGCACCTGTGGAAAGAGGCTTAAGGAAAGGGACACGCCTGTCACTGTGCTGCCCAGGAGCACGTCTGTGGAAGGGCAGCACGCTGCCCGGGAGAAGAGAAGGATCCGCTGGCCTCTGGTCTGGAAACGCCATGGCAGAGCCGCCCCGCAGGAACAGCGGGCCGGGTGGCAATACAGTTTCACCCGCTCCCCAGCGGGAGACGGAAGCCCCGCTAAGGAGACACGAGGGGATGACTAGGGCAGGGCTGCGGCTCCACTCTGAGGAAGGAGTCTGGGCAGAAAGCATTCCTGTCCGTGCCTCTGGGCCCAAGGAGACAGCAGCTCCTTGGCCACCTGTCCCTGGGCAGACATGCGCTGCCACCAGCCGCTGCTACACTGAGCTCGCTGAAACAGCTCCCTGAAAGAACGGGCAGTCAGATGCCGTTTTCCTCCAGGATGTGGAAGCTTGAGGAGGCCCGGGTTTTCCGGGAAGGAGTGGGGACAGTCCCCCAGGCTCCCTGATTCAGGGCACGGGTGTGCAGGGATCCTGTCGCCTCCTTTCCTGTGGGGAAAGCACTGGCCTAGTCTGGCGAAGTCCGCCTGAGCGGCAGAGCAAAAGGCCAAGCGCTGCCTACACTGGGGCATGGCAGTGTGCATAGAGTGCCATCCTAGGCTTCGTGATGCTGCTGCAGGGTTGTGGGCCGCAGCCTGCTTAGTTCGGCCTGGGAGGGTGAACCCTGGGCGTGAACATGGAGCCCGGGAAGCAAGGCCCAAGAGGAACATCTGTCCCGCAGCTCTTCTTTCCTGATGCACAGAGCGAACGCCCAAAGCCTTGCTGAGGAAGCAGCAGCAAAGTGCGGTTCACGCCAAACTGAAAACCCCGCGAAAGCATATCAGTCGTTGGGAAAGCAGAGTCGGGTCTGTGGTCTGCTCTTCCTGCTTGCCTTGGCCTCATATTCGCAGCAGGGTGGGGAGAAACCCTCATTGAGCGAAGCCTCTTGCCCGGCATCCCTCTGGGAAAGCACAGCACGCCTGTCCTGAGCCTCTGGGCCCAAGGAGACAGCAGCTCCTTTCGCCACCTGTCCCTGTGGAGACATGGGCTTGCCACCAGGCGCCTACCCTGAACTCGCAGGAAAATCTCCCCTGAAAGAACTGGCAGTCGATTCCGCTGTCCTCCAGGATGTGAAAGCCGCTCACGGAGTCACGGGTGTCCAGAAAAGGAGTGGGGATGAGTCCCCCACAGCTCCCCATCCCAGTGCGAGGGCAGTGTGCAGGGATCCTGTCGCCTCTCCTCTCCTGTGGGAAGGAAGTGGCCTAGTCCCCGAGTCCGCCTGCCCGCCAGAGCAAAAGGCCAAGCGTTGCCTGGAACCGGGAGATGGTAGTGTGCATAGAGTGCCATCCTAGGCCACGCCCGCTGCTGCATTGTTGTCTCTGTGTCTGCTTAGTTTGGCCTGGCAGGGTGAACCGAGGGCGAACATGGAGCCCAGGAAAGCAAGGCTCAAGAGGCACCAGCTCTTCGCCGGCTCTTCTTCCCTGACGCCGACAGAGCCAAAGCGCCAAGCCTGCTGAGGAATCAGCAGCGGCGCGCTTTCGGCCAAGCCTGAAAACTTCTGTTGAAAGCATAGCAGTCGCTGGGAAATCAGAGTCGGTTCTGTGGGCTGCTGTTGCTGCTTGACTTAGCCTAGTATTCTTCCGAAAGCACGGCGGGAGAAACCCGCGATAGAGCGAAGCCCTTTGCCTGGGCATCGCTTCTGGGAAAGCACAGCATTCTTTGGGTAATCAGAGTCGGGTTTGTGGGATGCTGCTGCTGCTTGCCTGAGCTAGTCTCCACAGCATGGTGTAATAAACCCGCTGCGGAGCAAAATCCTCCATGCCCGTGCCTCCCTCTGCCAGAGAGACTAGCTGGCGCTTTGTGGAAACAACCTTAAGGAAAATCTGTCACTGCGCTCCCCCAGGAGCATGTCGGGAAGGTGCAGCTCACCCCTTCCGGGAGAAGAGAAGGAGCCGCTGGCCTTGCTGTCGGAAACGGTCGTGAAGCAGGAGAGCCTGCCACGGCAGGAACAGGAACAGCGGGCGGGTGGCAAGACAAGTGTCACCCACTCCCTGCGCGGAGAGAATGAAGCCTGGCTGCTAAGGAGACACGAAGACGACCAGGGCAGGCGCCGCTTGCTCCACTCTGGAGAAAAGAGTCTTGGCAGAAGGCAGGCCTGTCCTGTGCCTCCTGGCCAAGGGGACAGCAGCTCCTTGGCCACCTGTCCATAGGGCAGACGAGGTCTTGCTACCAGGCCAGCGCCCTGAAATCGAAGAATAGCTCCTGGATTACAGAACGGTCAGTCAGTGCCGTCGTCCTCCTAGGATATGGAAGCTTGAAGGAGTCACGGGGTTTCCGGGCAAGGATGTGGGGACATCCCTCAAGGGCCCCTATTCAGTGCACGTGCGTGTTCAGGGATCCGGTCCCCGCCTCTTCTTTCTGTGTTGAAGTCACTTGCCTGAACCAAGCTATTTCCGCCTGTTGCTCACGAGAACAATGCCCCCCCCCGCCAAGAAACACCAGCAATTTCCTACCAAAAACCGGTAGATGGTAGTGTGCATAAGTGCAAGCTAGGGCCACGCACTCTGCTGCAGCTTTTGTGGCTCTGTCCCTGCTGAGAGTAGGCCTGGCAGGGTGACTCAGGGGGCCTGAATATTGAGCCCAGGAAAGCAAAGGCCCCAGAGGCAACATCTCTCCCGCGCTCTCTTCTTCCCTTACGCGACAAGAATTCCACGAAACATATGCCCAAAGCCACTTGCTGATAACCGAGAGAGGATAAGCACGTGGGATAAGTAGTGCAGTTCGCCACCACGCCCAAAGAGCACTCTGCTACAGCACGAGAGCCGGTGGCTTGAACCAAACTCAGGTCGTTAGGGTCCCTGTTAGACGGTGCTGTTTGGTGCTGCTGCCTTAACCCGTAGTATCTTCTATCAAGTGTACCTTTGGGGGGAAGAGGGGAGAAACCCGATTAGATCAACAGCCTATCTTTCTTTGGATGTTCATCCCCTCTGGGAAAGCGACAGCATTCGCTGTAAATCAGTGATCGGGTTAGGTGGGATGCTGTTGGATTTCCCGCTTGCAAGCTGAACATATGTCTCTGAAGCCAGTTACTGTTGGAAGAAAGCGCTTTCTTATCCACCGTATATGGATCGAACATCCTCTTTATGCACCGGTCAATTCCATTCCCCTCTGCCTGAGAGAGACGCGTGGTTGCCAGCCTGCTGTGGGAGTCAGACGTGAAGGAAATGGACAACGAGTTTCACTGGCGCATCCCACATGAGCTGGCTTGTCGGGAGGGAAAAAAGGCACAGCAAACCCGCACCCGCCGGGAGTAGGAAGACAAAGGGGAGCCATTGGCCTCCTTGCTGTCGGGTAGGAAACTGTCATGAAGCAGGGGATAGATAGGAGAGGCGTTGTCCGCATGAGCAGGGAGAAAAAGCGGGACCAGGTGGCAACACAAAAGTGTCACGGCCCGCTCCCTGTGCAGAGAGAGACGAGCCCACGGGTGGACTAATGAGCGATAACGATGGAGCGGAGACGGACTTAGTGGCAGGCCGCGCCGTTCTGTCCAGCTCTGAGGAAGTGTTCTGGGCAGAAGGATTGTCTGTGTCCTTTCGCCTCTGTTTTCCCAGTGGGACAGCATATCCTTGCGACACCTGTTCCCAAGGGGCAATAGCGCCAACATTTCCACCATTTTCTTGCCACCAACGGGATTTGACCACACAAGGGAAAAAAAACGCAGGATTCCGCTCCCATGGGATAGAAATAAAAAACGGCTTTGTCACAAGGCAGTGGGGGGGCAGCCAACGCAGGGGGGGCAGTCCCCACAGTGTTGTCCCCATCCCAGTGCAACTGCCTTGTGCAGGGATCCTGTTCGCTTCCTCTCCCTGTTGGGGAGAGCACTTGCCTATGGGCAGGGGTCCTGTCCTGAGCGGCCGGAGCAAGGAGCCAAGGGAGGCCTACGGCCAGGAGATGGTAATGGACAAGTCCACCATGCTAGCCCGTGCACGCTCTGCTGCAGAGAGCCGACTGTGTCTGCGGGTTCGGCCGTGTCAGGGGGGATCGAGGGCGCTAACATCTCTCCTGTGGGAAAGGATGGCCCAACTGGCCCAGACTCTCCCTCCCGAAGCTCTTCTGCCCTGAGCGCCGGCGCTAAGGGCCAAAGCCTTGCTGCCTACGCCAGGAGCGGAGTGCGCTTCGCGCAAAAAAAAACAAAAAAAAAACAAGATGGCATCCTCTTTCCACAGAGCATAGTTGCCATGCTGTAGACATGCACGCTGTGCAGTGGCTTGGCTGGACGGTTGTCTGCGCTTAGCCTCGGCTTGGCAGCACGATGTGTGAACCCGCTAGAACCGAGGAGGGGGGGCTGTGCTTTCCCTCCTTTTTTAGCATTTCTTGTGGTTGGGCGAATCACATTGGAGTCCCTGAGAATTAGCATAGAGAAAGAATTAAAAATCGGCGAGGAGACAGCAAGTTGCGACCAACCCAGAGCGCACCAGCTCTCCCGCCAGCTCTGTCTTTCCTGATCGCACAGACAGAGCGAACGACCAAAAGCCTTGCTGAGGAGATCAGCAGAGGATGAGCCAAGACAAGCAGACGAAAATTACTTTTAGTTTTAATAGAAAGTGCGCTCGCGCCAACTGAAATGAAGAGAAGGATCCGCTGGCCTTCTGGTCTGGAAACGGCCATGGCAGGAGAGCCGGCCCCGCAGGAACAGCGGGCCGGGTGGCAATACAAGTTTCACCCGCCTCCCCAGCGGAGAGACGGAAGCCCGCTGCTAAGGAGACACGAGGGGATGACTAGGGCAGGGCTGTGGCTCCACTCTGAGGAAGGAGTCTGGGCAGAAAGCATTCCTGTCTCTGTGCCTCTGGGCCCAAGGAGACAGCAGCTCCTTGGCCACCTGTCCCTGGGGCAGACATGCGCTTGCCACCAGTCCGCCGACACTGAGCTCGCTGAAACAGCTCCCTGAAAGAACGGGCAGTCAGATGCCGTTTTCCTCCAGGATGTGGGAAGCTGGAGGAGCCCGGGTTTTCCCGGGAAGGAGTGGGGACAGTCCCCCAGGCTCCCCGGATTCAGGGCACGCGTGTGCAGGATCCTGTCAGCCTCCCTTTCCTGTGGGGAAAGCACTGGCCTAGTCTGCGATCCGCCTGAGCGCAGAGCAAAAGGCCAAGCGTTGCCTACACTGGGGCATGGCAGTGTGCATAGAGTGCCATCCTAGGCTTCGTGATGCTGCTGCAGGGTTGTGGCGCGGCCTGCTTAGTTCGGCCTGGGAGGGTGAACCCTGGGCGTGAACATGGAGCCCGGGAAGAAGGCCCAAGAGGAACATCTGTCCCGCAGCTCTTCTTCCTGATGCGACAGAGCCAATGCCCAAAGCCTTGCTGAGGAAGCAGCAGCAAAGCGGTTCACGCCAAACTGAAAACCCCTACGAAAGCATATCAGTCGCTGGGAAAGCAGAGTCGGGTCTGTGGTCTGCTCTTCCTGCTTGCCTTGGCCTCATTCGCAGCAGGGTGGGAGAAACCTCATTGAGCGAAGCCTCTTGCCCGGGCATCCCCTCTGGGAAAGCACAGCACGCCTGTCCTGAGCCTCTGGGCCCAAGGAGACAGCAGCTCCTTCGCCACCTGTCCCTGTGGAGACATGGGCTTCCACCATTGCGGCTTACCCTGAACTCGCAGGAAAATCTCCCTGAAAGAACTGGCAGTCAGATCCGCTCGTCCTCCAGGATGTGAAAGCGCTCACGGAGTCGGGTGTCCAGAAAAGGAGTGGGATGAGTCCCCCACAGCTCCCCATCCCAGCGCAGGGCAGTGTGCAGGGATCCTGTCGCCTCTCCTCTCCCTGGGAAGGAAGTGGCCTAGTCCCCGAGTCCGCCTGCCCGCCAGAGCAAAAGGCCAAGCGCTGCCTGAACCGGGAGATGGTAGTGTGCATAGAGTGCCATCCCAGGCCACCGGGCTGCATTGTTGTCTCTGTGTTCGCTTAGTTTGGCCTGGCAGGGTGAACCGAGGGCTGAACATGGAGCCCAGGAAAGTAAGGCTCAAGAGGCACCAGTTTCGCGCCTCTTCTTCCCTGACGCCGACAGAGCCGCCAAGCCTTGCTGAGGAATCAGCAGCGGCGCGCTTTCGCCAAGCTGAAAACTTCTGTTGAAAGCATAGCAGTCGCTGGGAAATCAGAGTCGGTTCTGTGGGCTGCTGTTGCTGCTTGACTTAGCCTAGTATTCGCGAGCACGGCGGGAGAAACCCGCATAGAGCGAAAGCCTCTTTTGCCTGGGCATCGGCCATGGGAAAGCCCAGCATTCTTTGGGTAATCAGAGTCGGGTTTGTGGGATGCTGCTGCTGCTTGCCTGAGCTAGTCTCCACAGCATGGTGTAATCCCGCGTGGAGCAAAATCCTTATGCCCGGCTTCCCTCTGCCAGAGAGACTAGCGGGTTGCGCTTGTGGAAACAACCTTAAGGAAAATCTGTCACCAAGCTTCCCAGGAGCATGTCGGGAAGGCAGCTACTCCCTTCCGGGAGAAGAGAAGGAGCCTGGCCTTGCTGTCGGGAAACGGTCGAAGCAGGAGAGCCTGCCACGGCAGGAACAGGAACAGCGGGCGGTGGCAAGACAAGTGTCACCCACTCCGCGGGAGAGAATGAAGCCTGGCTGCTAAGGAGACACGAGCGACGACTAGGCAGGCGCGCCTGCTCCACTCTGAGAAAGAGTCTTGGCAGAAGGCAGGCCTGTCCTGTGCCTCCTGGCCAAGGGGACAGCAGCTCCTGGCCACCTGTCCATAGGGCAGACGAGGTCTTGCTACCAGCGCGCGGCCCTGAAATCGAAGAAATAGCTCCTGGAGGCCTAACGGCAGTCAGATGCCGTCTTCCTCAGGATATGGAAGCTTGAAGGAGGCACGGGTTTCCGGGAAGGAGTGGGGACAGTCCCTCAAGGCTCCCGATTCAGTGCACGTGGTGTGCAGGGATCCTGCCTCCTTTCCTGTGGTGAAGGCACTGGCCTAGACCGCGAGTCCGCCTGTGCGCCCGGAGAAAAAGGCCAAGCTTGCCTACACCGGGAGATGGTAGTGCATAGAGAGCAAAGCTAGGCCACGCACGCTGCTGCAGCTTTGTGGCTCTGTCTGCTGAGTTAGGCCTGGCAGGGTGAACTCAGGGCACATGGAGCCCAGGAAAGCAAGGCCCAAGAGGCACCAGCTCTCCCGCAGCTCTTCCTTTACGCGACAGAACATAGGCCCAAAGCCTTGCTGAGGAAGCCGCCGCAAGTGCAGTTCGCACCAAGCCCAAAGCCTCTGCGAAGCAGAGCAGGTGCTGGAACATCAGAGTCGGTCCTGTGAGCTGCTGTTGCTGCTTGCCTTAACCTAGTATTCACAGCACGGTGGGAGAAACCCGCATAGAGCAAAAGCCCTTTGTATGTGCATCCCTCTGGGAAAGCACAGCATTCGCTGGGAAATCAGTGTCGGTTCTGTGGGATGCTGATGCCGCTTGCCTGAACATAGTCTCTGAAGCATGGTGGGAGAAACCCGTATGGAGCGAAATCCTGAGCCCGGCCATCCCTCTGCCTGAGAGAGAGCGTGGCTGCGCCTGTGGAAGCAGACTGAAGGAAAGGGACACGAGTGTCACTGCGCCCCCAGGAGCATGTCTGGGAAAGGCACAGCAACGCCGCCCGGAGAAGACAGGAGCCATTGGCCTTGCTGTCGGGAAACGGTCATGAAGCAGGAGAGCGCTCCCTGGCAGGAAAAGCTGGCCGGTAACACAAGTGTCACCCGCCCCTGTGCGGAAAGACGGCCTGGCTGCTAAGGAGATACGAGGAGACGACTAGGGCAGGCGCGCTGCTCCACTCTGAGGAAGGGTCTGGGCAGAAGGCATGTCTGTCCTTAGCCTCTGTTCCCAAGGGGACAGCATCTCCTTGGCCACCTGTCCCAAGGGCAGACTTGGGCTTGCCACCAGGTGCCACACACGGAACGCAGAGAAACAGCCCTGGAAAAACGGGCAGTCAGATGCCATCTTCCACCAAGATGTGGCAGCGTTGTGGGTGGCAGGGGTTGTGCCGGGAAGGAGTGGGGACAGTCCCCACAGGTCCCCACCCCAGTGCACGGGCCGTGCAGGATCCTGTCGCCTCTCTCTCCTGTGGGGATGGCACTGGCCTATTCCCGAGCCCGCCTGAGCGCCGGAGCAAAGGGCAAAGCCTTGCCTACGCCAGGAGATGGTAATGGGCATAGAGTGCCATGCTAGGCCATGCACGCTGCTGCAGGATGTGACTGTGTCTGCTTAGTTCGGCTTGGCAGGGTGAACCGAGGGCGCGAACATGGAGCCCGAGAAAGCAAGGCCCAAGAGGCACCAGCCTCCCGCAGCTCTTCTTCCCTGACGCTACAGAGCGAACGACCAAGCCTTGCTGAGGAAGCAAGCATCGAAGTGCTTCTTCGCCCAGCTGAAAACCTCTGCAAAAGCATAAGGCGGGTCCACGCTGAGAAAATTCAAGTCCCTGTTCTGGTGGGCGTTGCTTTTTTGGTTGCTTTTGCCTTGCCCCTCGTGGGGTTCCGGCAGCCCGATCGGTTAGAAACCCCCCGCCATAGAGCCAAAGCGTCCCGTGGCCTGGGCAACCCCCCCTCTTTGGGAAAGCACAGCATTCTTTTTTGGGAAATCAGAGTCGGGGTCCCCCTGTGGGGAACGATGCTGCTGCCCCTGCCCCCTGAAAAGCTGTTCTCCACAGCACTTTTTGATAAAACCCCCCGCTGGAGCGAAAAATCCCCTCTTTGGGCCCCCCGGGCAATCCCCTCTGCCCGGAGGAGGAAAGCGGAGTTTTTTGCACCCTTTGTGGGACAAGAGGCTTAAAGAAAGGTACACGTCTGTCACTGTTGCTGCCCTGAGCAACGTCTGTGGAAGGGCGCACGCTGCCGGGGAGAAGTAAGGATCCGTTTGGCCTTCTGGTCTGAAACGTTGCGAAGCAGGGAGAGCCGGCCCCTGCAGGAACACCGCGGGCCGGTGGCATACAAGTTTCACCCCCTCCCTGTGCGGAGAGACTTAAGCCCGGCTGCTAAGGAGACACGAGAGGGATGACTATGGCAGGGCCGTGCTTCCACTCTCTGAGGAAGGAGTCTGGGCATAAAGCATCCTGTTCCTGTGCCTCATGGCCAAGGAGACAGCAGCTCCTTGCCACCCTTCCCCTGGGGCAGACATGCCGCTTGCCACCGACCGCCGACACTGAGCTCGCTGAAACAGCTCCTGAAGACGGCCAGTCAGATGCCGTTTTTCCTCCAGATGTGGAAGCTTGGAGGAGGCCACGGGTTTCGGGAAGGAGTGGGGACAGTCCCCCCCCCAGGCTCCCGATTCCAGGGCACGTGCGGTTTGCAGGGATCCTGTCGCCTCTCTTTCTCTTGAAATGGTACCAACCACATAGGGCCTAGTCTGCGAGTTCCCGCCTGAGCGATACAAAGATCCCACCAGGCCAAGCGTTGGTTGCCTACACTGGGGCATGTGCATGTGCATAGAGATGCCATCCTAGGCTTCGCCTGCTGCTGCAGGGTTTTGCGGCCTGCTTATTCGGCCTTGGGAGGGTGAACCCTGGGCGGACATGGAGCCCGGGGAGCCAGGCCAAGAGGAACATCTGTCCCGCGGCTCTTTCTTCCCTGATTCGACAGAGCGATGCCCAAGCCTTGCGTGTGAAGCAGCAGCAAAGTGCGTTTCACGCCAAACTGAAACCATGCGAAAGCATATATGTCGTTGGGAAGCAGAGTCGGGTCTGTGTCTGCTCTTCCCTGCTTGCCTTGGCTCATATTCGCAGCAGGGGTGGGGAAACCCTCCATTGAGTCGAAGCCTCTTTGCCCGGCATCCCCTCTGTGAAAGCAACAGCACGGCGCCTGTCCTGAGCCTCTGGGCCCAAGGAGACAGCAGCTCTTCCTCCACTTCCTTCGCCATCCTGTCCCTAAATGGATACATGGGCTTGCCACACCATGCGCCTACCCTGACAACTCGCAGGAAAATCTCCCTGAAAGAACTGTGCAGTCCAGATTCCGTCGTCCCTCCATGGATCGTGAAAAGCGTTCACGGGAGTCACTGACGGTGTGCCAGAAAAGGAGTGGGGATGAGTCCCCCCACAGCTCCCCATCCCAGTGCGAGGGCTAGTGGGTGCAGGGATCCCTGGTCCGTCCTCTCCTTCTCCTGTGGGGAAGGAAGTGGCCTAGTCCCCGAGTCCGCCGGCCCGCCATAGCAAAAAAGGCCAATCGTTGCCTGAACCTGGGAGCTGGTAGTGTGCATAGAGTGCCAGCCTAGTCCACTCCCTCTGCTGCATTGTTTTCTCTTGTGTCTGCTTGGTTGGGTGTGGCCTGGCAGGTGAAAACCGAGGGCCGCGAATATTGAGCCCCAGGAAATCAAGGCTCAAGAGGCACGGAGCATCTCTCTCTCGCGGCTCCTTCTTCCCTTAACCGACAGAGGAGAAAGCGCCAAGCCTTGCTGAAGTAATCAGCAGCGAAGTGCGTTTCGCGTCGCAAGCTGCAAAACTACTGTTGAAAGCATAAGGCGGGGGCGCTGGGAATCAGGAGATCCGGTTCTGTGTGCTGCTGTTGTCATTTGCTGTACTTCGCCTAGTATTCGCAGCACGGCGGAGAAACCCGCATAGAAGCGAAAAGCCCTCTTTGGCCTGGGCATCGCCTCTGGGAAAGCACAGCAGTTCTCTGGGTAATCAGAGTCGGTTTGTGGGGATGCTTGCTGGCGTGCTTGCCTGAGCTAGTCCCTCCACAGCATGGTGTATAAACCCCCGCGTGGAGCAAATCCTGCTATGCCCGTGCCTCCCCTCTGCCAGAGAGGACCTAGCGGGGTTTGCGCTTGTGAAACAACCTTAAGGAAAGAGTCTGTCACTGTCACTGGCGCTCCCCAGCGAGCATGTCTGGGGGGGGAAGGTGCAGCTCACCCCTGTTCCGGGAAAGATAAGGAGCCTTGGCTTGCTGTCGGGAAACGGTCGTGAAGCAGAGGAGAGCCTGCCACGCAGGAACAGGAACAAAGCGGCGGTGGCAAGACAAGTGTCCCCCACTCCCTGTGCGGATAGAATGAATTGCCGAGTTCTGCTAGGAGACACTAGCGTCACGACTAGGCGGGCGCTCTCCGTTCTCCCTCTTAGAGAAAGAGTCTTGGCAGAAGGGCAAGGCTGGCCTGTCCTGTCGCCATCCTGTGCAAAGGGACAGCAGCTCCTTGGCACCTGTCCATAGGGCAGACGAGGTCTTGCTACCAGCGCGCGCGGCCCGAAATCGAAGAAATAGCTCCTTGGAGGTACGAAACGGGGCAGTCAGATGCCTTCTTCCTCTAGGATATGGAAGCTTGAAGGAGGCACGGGGTTTCCGGGGAAGGAGTGGGACAGTCCCTCGAAGGCTCCCGATTTCATGTGCACTTGCGGTGTGCAGGGATCCTGTCGCCTCTCCTTTCCTGTGGTGAAGGCACGGCCTAGACCGCGAGTCCGCCTGTTGCGCCCCGATCCAAAGGCCAAGCATTGCCTACCCCGGGATATGGTAGTGTGCATAGAGTGCAAAGCTATGCCACGCACGCTGCTGCAGCTTTGTGGCTCTGTCTGCTGAGTTAGGGCCTGGCAGGTGAACTCAGGGCACGAATATGGAGCCCAGGAAGCAAGGCCCAAGAGGCAACCAGCTCTCCCCGCATCTCTTCTTCCCTTACTCGCGACAGAACATATGCCCCAAAGCCTTTGCTGAGGAATCGCCGTGGCGAAGTGCAGTTCGCACCAAAGCCCAAAGCCTCTGCGAAAGCAGAGCAGGTGCTGGAACATCAGAGGTCGGTCCTGTGAGCTGCTGTTGCTGCTTGCCTTAACCTAGTAATTCACAGCACGGTGGGAGAAACCCGCATAGAGCAAAAGCCTCTTTGTATGTGCATCCCTCTGGGAAGCACAGCATTCGCTGGGAAATCAGTGTCGGTTCTGTGGGATTGCTGATGCCAGCTTGCCTGAACATAGTCTCTGAAGCATGGTGGGAGAAACCCGTATGGAGCGAATTCCTCTTAGCCCGGTCATCCCCCATCTGCCTGAGAGAGAAGCGTGGTTGCGCCTGTGGAAGCAGACCCTGAAGGAAAGGGACACGATTGTCACTTGCGCTCCCCAGGAGCATGTCTGGGAAAGGCACAGCAAACGCCGCCCCGGGAGAAGACAAGGAGCCATTGGCCTTGCTGTCGGGAAACGGGGTCATGAAGCAGGAGAGCGTTTCCCTGGCAGGACAAGCGGGCCGGTGGCAACATCAAGTGTCACCCCGCTCCCTGTTGCGGAAAAGACGAAGCCTGGCTGCTAAGGAGATACGAGGAGACGACTAGGGCCAGGCGCGCGTGCTCCACTCTGATAAGGGGTCTGGTGCAGAAGGCA
The DNA here is from genome assembly GCF_011764305.1 of Mustela putorius furo. NCBI lineage: Eukaryota > Metazoa > Chordata > Mammalia > Carnivora > Mustelidae > Mustela > Mustela putorius. The sequence continues at coordinate 89,475 of NW_025421376.1, read as the reverse complement.
TGTCTGTCCTTAGCCTCTGTTCCCACAGGGGAACAGCATCTCCTTGGCCACCTGTCCCAAGGGCAGACTTGGGCTTGGCCACCAGGTGCCACACACGGACGCGCAGAGAACAGCTCCCTGGGAAAAACGGGCAGTCAGTTTTTTTACCAGCCATCTTCCACCAGAGATGTGGCAGCGTTGTGGTTGGCAGGGGTTGTGCCGGGAAGGAGTGGGGACAGTCCCCCCACAGGTCCCCACCCCAGTGCACTGGGCCGTGTGCAGGGATCCTGTCGCTTCCTCTCTCCTGTGGGGATGGCACTGGGCCTATAATCCCCGGAGTCTGCCTGAGACGCCGGAGCAAAGGGCAAAAGCCTTGCCTACGCCAGGAGATGGTAATGGGCATAGAGTGCCATGCTAGGCCCATGCACGCTGCTGCCAGGGATGTGACTGTGTCTGCTTAGTTCGGCTTGGCAGGGTGGGAACCGAGGGCGCGGACATGGAGCCCGAGAAAGCAATAGGCCCAAGAGGCACCAAGCTCTCCCGCAGGCTCGTTCTGTTCCCTGCCGCCGACAGAGCGAACGACCAAAGCCTTGCTGAGGAAGCAGCAGCGAAGTGCGCTTCGCGCCAAGCTGAAAACCTCTGCAAAAGCATAGCGGTCGCTGGGAATCCAGTCTGTTCTCTGTGGCTGCTTTTTGTTGCTTGCCTTAGCCTCGTGTTCGCAGCACGATGGTAGAAACCCGCATAGAGCCAAAGCGTCGTTGCCGGGCATCCCTCTGGGAAAGCACACAGCATTCTTTGGGAAATCAGAGTCGGGTCTGTGGGACGATGCTGGCTGCTTGCCTGAGCTGGTCTCCACAGCACGTTGTGATAAAACCGCATGGAGCGAAATCCTCTTTTTGCCCGGGCATCCCCCTCTGCCCGAGAGAGAAAGCGAGGTTGCACCTGTGGAAAGAGGCTTAAGGAAAGGGACCGTCTGTCCACTGGTCTGCCCAGGAGCACGTCTTTGGAAGGGGCAGCACGCTGCCCCGCGGGAGAACCAGCAGGATCCGTTGTGGCCTTCTGGTCTGGAAACGGTTTGCGAAGCAGGAGGAGCCAGCCCCGGCAGGAACAGCGGGCCGGTTGCGTGGCAATACCAGTTTCACGTCATCATAACACCTCCCCCTGTGGTGCGGAGAGACGGAAGGACGGCTGCTAAGGAGACACGAGGGGATGACTAGGGGGCAGGGCGCGTGCTCCACTCTTCAGGACGGAAGATCTGGGCAGAAAGCATTCCTGTCCTGTGCCTCTGGGCCCAAGGAGACAGCAGCAGCTCCTTGGCCACCTGTCCCTGGGGGCAGACATGCGCTTGCCACCAGCCGCCTGCCACTGCTGAGCTCGCTGAAAAGCGCTCCCTGAAAGAACGGGCAGTCAGATGCCGTTTTCCTCCAGGATGTGGAAGCTTGGAGGAGGCCCTGGGTTTAACGGGCTCCGGGGAAGGAGTGGGGACAGTCCCCCCCAGGCTCCCGATTCAAGAGCACGTGCGGTGTGCAGGGGATCGATCCTCGCCCGCCTCTCCTTATCCTGTTGGGAAAGCACTGGCCTATGATCTGCGGCGGCTCCGCCTGAGCGGCAGAGCAAAAGGCCAAGCGTTGCCTACAACTGGGGCATGGCAGGGTGCATAGAGTGCTCATCCTAGGCTTCGCCTGCTGCTGCAGGGGTTGTGGCCGGTGCACTGGCTTAGTTAATCGGCCTGGGAGGGGATGAACCCTGGGCGTGAACATGGAGCCCGGGGAAGCAAGGCCCAAGAGGAACATCGTGTCCCCCGCAGCTCTCTTTCCACCCTGGATGCGACAGAGCGCAATGCCCAAAGCCTTGCTGAGGAAGCAGCAGCAAAGTGCGGGATACACGCCAAACTGAAACCCCTCGCGAAAGCATATCAGTCGTTGGGGAAAGCAGAGTCGGGTTGTGGTCTGACTCTTCCGCTGGGGTGCTTTCTTTGGTCCTCATATTCGCAGCAGCGGTGGGAGAAACCCTCAGTGAGCGAAGCCTTCTTTTTGCCCGGGGCATCGCCCTATTTGGAGGAAAGCACAGCCACGCCTGTCCTTAGCACTTCTGGGCCCAAGGAGGGACAGCAGCTCGTTCGCCACCTTGTCCATGTGGGAGACATGGGCTTGCCAACATGCGCCTTACCCTGAAACTCGCAGGAAAGTCTCCCTGAAAGAACTGGCAGTCAATTTACGTCGTCCTCCAGGATGTGATGAAAGCGTTCACGTAGTCACGGGGATGGCCAGAAAAGGAGTGGGGATGAGTTCCCGGCCACATCTCCCCCACTCCCGTGCGGATGCAGTGTGCAGGGAATACTGGTCGCCTATCATCTCCTGTGGGGAAGGAAGGGCCTTATAGTACCGAAGTCCCCCTGCCCCGCCAGAAGCAAAAGGCCAAGCGTTGCCTGAACCGGGAGATGGTAGTGTGCATAGCTAGTGCCATCCTAGGCATCACGCCCGCTTGCTGCCTTGTTGTCTCTGTGTTCTGTCTTAGTTTGGCCTGGCAGGGTGAAACGGAACCGCACGGGCGCGAACATGGAGCCCAGTGAAAGCAAGGCTCAAGAGGCACCAGCTCTCTCGCGGCTCTTCTTCCCTGCACGCTACAGCGCGAAATCGCCAAGCCTTGCTGAGGATATCAGCCAGCTGCAAGTGCGTGCGTTTTCGTGACCAAGCTGGAAAACTTCTTGTTGAAAGCATAGCAGTTCGCTGGGAAATAGACGTCGGTTATGTGGGAGCTGTTGCTGATTGACGTTAAGCTTAGTATTCCGCGCCCACGGCGGAGAAGAAACCAGCATAGGCGAAAGCCTCTTTGCATTGGGCAGTCGGCTCTGGGAGGGAAAGCACAGATTCTCTGGGTAATCAGGTGGCGTTTGGGATGTGCTGCTTGCTTGCTGGCTGAGCTAGGTCTCCAAGCATGGCATGGGGTAGAAAACCAGCTGTGGAGCAAACATCCTCTATGCACCGTGCCCTCCCCTCTGCTCAGAGAGACTAGCGTTTGTTTGCGATTTTGGAAACAACCGATAAGGGAAAATCTTTCAGCTGGCGCTCCCCAGGAGCATGTCTGGGGGAAGGGTGCACCTCACCCCCTTCCGGGAGAAGAAAGAGAAGGAGCCGATTGGCCTTGCTGTCGTGGAGGTAAACGGTCGTGAAGCAGGCGAGAGCCTTGTTCACGGCATGAAAACATGAACAGCGGGCTGGTGCGCAAGACCATTGGTCACTTACCACTCCCTGTGCGGAGAGTACCGAAGCCTGGGTTCTCTGCTAAGGAGATACAGTGAGATCTGCACGACTAGGGCAGGCGCGCCTGCTCCACTCTGAGAAAGAGTCTTGGCAGAAGGCAGGCCTGTCCTGTTCCTCTGTGGCCAAGGGACAGCAGCTCCTTGGCCACGGTCATTGGGCAGAGAGGTCTTGCTACAGGCGCGCGGCCCTGAAAGTTCGAAGAGAAAGAAATTAGCTCCTGGCAGGTACGAACGGGCAGTCAGATGCCGTCTTCTTAGGATATGGAAGTTGAAGGGTGGGCAAGGGGTTTACGGGGAAGGGGGGGACGTTCACCTCAAGGCTTCCCGATTCAGTGCAAGTGCGGTGTGACAAGGGATCCTGTCGCCATTCCGTTCCTGTGCGTGAAGGTCACTGGGCCTAGACCTGAGAAGTGGAGTCGCCGTTTTGCGGGGCGGAGAAGAAAGGCCAGCATTGCCGTAACACCGGAGATTGTAGTAGTGTGCATAGAGGGAAAAGCTAGGACAGGCACGCTGCTGCAGCTTTTGTGGCTCTGTTCTGCCTGAGTTAGGCCTGGGCAAGGGGTGAACTCCAGGGCACGAATATGGAGCCCAGGAAAGCAAACGGCCCAAGGAGGCAACCAGCGTCTACCCGAACTATTCTTCCCGTACGCGACAGAACATAGGCCCAAAGCCTTGCTGAGGAAAGCCGTGGCGAAGTTGCAGTTTCGCACCCAAGCCTCAAAGCCTCTGTCGAAGAGCAGAGCGAGGTGCTGGTACATCAGAGAGCGGTCCTGTGAGCGGGCTGTTGCTGAGTGAAATAACCTAGTATTCGACAAGCCACGGAGGGACAGAAACCAGCGATAGAGCAAAAGCCTCGTTGTATGTGCATCCCCTCTGGGAGGCAGCCCACCAGCATCTCGCTGGGTAAAACACAAGTCATGGTCGGGTTTGCCTGTGGGGATGCTGATTGCGCAGCTTGCAGGAACTAGTTCCTCCTGAAGCATGGTGGCGAGAAAAACGCCGTATTGGAGCGGGGGGGAAATCCTATAAGGCCCTCGTCATCCCCTCAGGGCCGAGAGAGAAAGTCGTGGGTTGGCGCCTGTGGAAGGAGATGAAGAAGAGGGACAAGAGTGTCACTGCGGCCCCAGGAGCATGTTCTGGGAAAGGCACAGGCAAAAACGCCGCCCCGGGAGAAGACAAGGAGACATCTGGCTTGCTGTCGGGAAACGGGGTCATGATAGCAGGCGGGAGCGTTCCCTGGCAGGACAAAAGAGGGAAGGTGGCAAGACAAGTGTTCACCCGTCCCTGTGGCGGATAGAGACGAAGCATGGCTGTAAGGAGATACGAGGAGACGACTAGGGGGGTACAGGCGCGCGTGGCTCCACTCTGAGGAAGGGGTCTGGGCAGAAGGCATGTCTGTCCTTAGCCTCTGTTCCCAAGGGCGTACAGCATCTCCTTGGCCCCTGTCCCAAGGCAGACTTGGGCTTGCCACCAGGTGCCATATACCCGAAGTCGCAGCAAGAACCCCATGAGAAAACGGGCATTCAGAAGCCATCTTCATCCAAGATGTTAGGCAGCCATGTGTTGGTGGCAGGGCTTGTGCCGGGGATTGAGCGGAGGAGACAGTCCCCCACCTTATCCCCATCCCAGTTCCCGGCCTTTGCCATGTATGCCTTTCGCACTACAAGTCCCCCTCGATACATTCTCCTGCGGTGAAAGCCACTTGCTGAGAACTCGCGCGTCTGCCTGAGCGCCGGCGCAAAAGGTCAAAGCTTTTTACATACCACCCCAGCGAGATGGTAATATAGGAGGCATAGAGTGCCATGCTAGGCCCCCAATGGGGGCCACACGTTGCTCGCAGTTCGGCGCATCTGTGGACCCTATGGGCTGTCTGCTTAGTTCGTCTTGGCATGGTGACCCTAGGGCGCGTAACATGGATCCCGAGAAAGCAAGGCCCAAGAGCCACCAGCGCTCCCGCATCTCTTCTTCCCTGACGCGACAGAGCGAACGACCCAAATCCCTTGCTGAGGAAGCAGCACAGCGAAAGTGCGCTTCGCGCCAACTGAAAAACCTCTGCAAAAAGCAAGCGTCGCTGGGAAATCATTCTGTTCTGTGGGCTGCTTTTGTTGCTTGCCTTAGCCTCGTGTTCGCAGCACGATGGTATAAAAACCCGCATAGAGCCAAGCGTCGTTGCCGGGCATCCCCTCTGGGAAAGCACAGCATTCTTTGGGAAATCAGAGTCGGGTCTGTGGGACGATGCTGCTGCTTGCCTGAGCTGTTCTCCACAGCACGTTGTGATAAAACCGCATGGAGCGAAATCCCTTTGCCCGGGGGCATCCCCTCTGCCCGAGAGAGAAGCGAGGTTTGCACCTGTGGAAAGAGGCATTAAGGAAAGGGACACGTCTGTCACTGTGCTGCCACAGGAGCACGTCTGTGGGAGGGGCAGCACGCTGCCCGGGGAGAAGATAAGGATCCGTTGGCCTTCTGGGTCTGGAAACGGTTGCGAAGCAGGAGAGCCGGCCCCGGCAAGGAACAGCGGGCCGGTGGCAATACAGTTTCATCACACATCACTCACAACCGCTCCCTGTGCCGGAGAGACGGAAGCCCGGCTGCTAAGGATACACGAGGGGATGACTAGGGCAGGTGCGCGTGCTCCACTCTGAGGAAGGAGTCTGGGCAGAAAGCATTCCTGTCCTGTGCCTCTGGGCCCAAGGAGACAGCAGCTCCTTGGCCACCTGTCCCTGGGGCAGACATGCGCTTGCCACCAGCCGCCGACACTGAGCTCGCTGAAACAAGCTCCCTGAAAGAACGGGCAGTCAGATGCCGTTTTCCTCCAGGATGTGGAAGCTTGGAGGAAGGCCCGGGGGTTTTCCGGGGAAGGAGTGGGGACAGTCCCCCCAGGCTCCCGATTCAGGGCACGTGCGGTGTGGCAGGGATCCTGTCGCCTCTCCTTTCCTGTGGGGAAGCAGCACTGGCCTAGTCTGCGAGTCCGCCTGAGCGGCAGAGCAAAAGGCCAAGCGTGTTGCCCTACACTGTGGGGCATGGCAGTGTGCATAGAGTGCCATCCTAGGCTTCGCATGCTGCTGCAGGGTTGTGGCCGTGCCTTGCTTAGTTCGATTCGGCCTGGGAGGGTGAACCCTGGGCGTGAACATGGAGCCCGGGGAAGCAAGGCCCAAGAGGAACATCTGTCCCGCAGCTCTTCTTCCCTGATGCGACAGAGCGAATGCCCAAAGCCTTGCTGAGGAAGCAGCAGCAAAGTGCGGTTCACGCCAAACTGAAAACCCCTGCGAAAGCATATCAGTCGTTGGGAAAGCAGAGTCGGGTCTGTGGTCTGCTCTTCCTGCTTGCCTTGGCCTCATATTCGCAGCAGGGTGGGAGAAACCCTCATTGAGCGAAGCCTCTTTGCCCAGGGCATCCCCTCTGGGAAAGCACAGCACGCCTGTCCTGAGCCTCTGGGCCCAAGGAGACAGCAGCTCCTTCGCCACCTGTCCCTGTGGAGACATGGGCTTGCCACCAGGCGCCTACCCTGAACTCGCGCAGGAAAATCTCCCTGAAAGAACTGGCAGTCAGATTCCGTCGTCCTCCAGGATGTGAAAGCGTTCACGGAGTCACGGGGTGTCCAGAAAAGGAGTGGGGATGAGTCCCCCACAGCTCCCCATCCCAGTGCGAGGGCAGTGTGCAGGGATCCTGTCGCCTCTCCTCTCCTGTGGGGAAGGAAGTGGCCTAGTCCCCGAGTCCGCCTGCCCGCCAGAGCAAAAGGCCAAGCGTTGCCTGAACCGGGAGATGGTAGTGTGCATAGAGTGCCATCCTAGGCCACGCCCGCTGCTGCATTGTTGTCTCTGTGTCTGCTTAGTTTGGCCTGGCAGGGTGAACCGAGGGCGCGAACATGGAGCCCAGGAAAGCAAGGCTCAAGAGGCACCAGCTCTCTCGCGGCTCTTCTTCCCTGACGCGACAGAGCGAAAGCGCCAAGCCTTGCTGAGGAATCAGCAGCGAAGTGCGTTTCGCGCCAAGCTGAAAACTTCTGTGAAAGCATAGCAGTCGCTGGGAAATCAGAGTCGGTTCTGTGGGCTGCTGTTGCTGCTTGACTTAGCCTAGTATTCGCAGCACGGCGGGAGAAACCCGCATAGAGCGAAAGCCTCTTTGCCTGGGCATCGCCTCTGGGAAAGCACAGCATTCTCTGGGTAATCAGAGTCGGGTTTTGTGGGATGCTGCTGCTGCTGCTTGCCTGAGCTAGTCTCCACAGCATGGTGTAATAAACCCCGCGTGGAGCAAAATCCTCTATGCCCGTGCCTCCCCTCTGCCAGAGAGACTAGCGTGGTTGCGCTTGTGGAAACAACCTTAAGGAAAATCTGTCACTGCGCTCCCCAGGAGCATGTCGGGGAAGGTGCAGCTCACCCCTTCCGGGAGAAGAGAAGGAGCCGTTGGCCTTGCTGTCGGGAAAACGGTCGTGAAGCAGGAGAGCCTGCCACGGCAGGAACAGGAACAGCGGGCGGGTGGCAAGACAAGTGTCACCCACTCCCTGTGCGGAGAGAATGAAGCCTGGCTGCTAAAGGAGACACGAGCGCACGACTAGGGCAGGCGCGCCTGCTCCACTCTGAGAAAAGAGTCTTGGCAGAAGGCAGGCCTGTCCTGTGCCTCCTGGCCAAGGGGACAGCAGCTCCTTGGCCACCTGTCCATAGGGCAGACGAGGTCTTGCTACCAGGCGCGCGGCCCTGAAATCGAAGAAATAGCTCCTGGAGGTACGAACGGGCAGTCAGATGCCGTCTTCCTCTAGGATATGGAAGCTTGAAGGAGGCACGGGGTTTCCCGGGGAAGGAGTGGGGACAGTCCCTCAAGGCTCCCGATTCAGTGCACGTGCGGTGTGCAGGGATCCTGTCGCCTCTCCTTTCCTGTGGTGAAGGCACTGGCCTAGACCGCGAGTCCGCCTGTGCGCCCGAGAAAAAGGCCAAGCATTGCCTACACCGGGAGATGGTAGTGTGCATAGAGTGCAAAGCTAGGCCACGCACGCTGCTGCAGCTTTGTGGCTCTGTCTGCTGAGTTAGGCCTGGCAGGGTGAACTCAGGGCACGAATATGGAGCCCAGGAAAGCAAGGCCCAAGAGGCACCAGCTCTCCCGCAGCTCTTCTTCCCTTACGCGACAGAACATAGGCCCAAAGCCTTGCTGAGGAAGCCGTGGCGAAGTGCAGTTCGCACCAAGCCCAAAGCCTCTGCGAAAGCAGAGCAGGTGCTGGAACATCAGAGTCGGTCCTGTGAGCTGCTGTTGCTGCTTGCCTTAACCTAGTATTCACAGCACGGTGGGAGAAACCCGCATAGAGCAAAAGCCTCTTTGTATGTGCATCCCCTCTGGGAAAGCACAGCATTCGCTGGGAAATCAGTGTCGGTTCTGTGGGATGCTGATGCCGCTTGCCTGAACATAGTCTCTGAAGCATGGTGGGAGAAACCCGTATGGAGCGAAATCCTCTTAGCCCGGTCATCCCCTCTGCCTGAGAGAGAAGCGTGGTTGCGCCTGTGGAAGCAGACTGAAGGAAAGGGACACGAGTGTCACTGCGCTCCCCAGGAGCATGTCTGGGAAAGGCACAGCAACGCCGCCCCGGGAGAAGACAAGGAGCCATTGGCCTTGCTGTCGGGAAACGGTCATGAAGCAGGAGAGCGTTCCCTGGCAGGAAAAGCGGGCCGGTGGCAAACACAAGTGTCACCCGCTCCCTGTGCGGAGAGACGAAGCCTGGCTGCTAAGGAGATACGAGGAGACGACTAGGGCAGGCGCGCGTGCTCCACTCTGAGGAAGGGGTCTGGGCAGAAGGCATGTCTGTCCTTAGCCTCTGTTCCCAAGGGGACAGCATCTCCTTGGCCACCTGTCCCAAGGGCAGACTTGGGCTTGCCACCAGGTGCCACACACGGAACGCGCAGAAACAGCTCCCTGGAAAAACGGGCAGTCAGATGCCATCTTCCACCAAGATGTGGGCAGCGTTGTGGGTGGCAGGGGTTTGTGCCGGGGAAGGAGTGGGGACAGTCCCCCACAGGTCCCCACCCCAGTGCACGGGCCGTGTGCAGGGATCCTGTCGCTTCCTCTCTCCTGTGGGGATGGCACTGGCCTATTCCCCGAGTCTGCCTGAGCGCCGGAGCAAAGGGCAAAGCCTTGCCTACGCCAGGAGATGGTAATGGGCATAGAGTGCCATGCTAGGCCATGCACGCTGCTGCAGGGATGTGACTGTGTCTGCTTAGTTCGGCTTGGCAGGGTGAACCGAGGGCGCGAACATGGAGCCCGAGAAAGCAAGGCCCAAGAGGCACCAGCTCTCCCGCAGCTCTTCTTCCCTGACGCGACAGAGCGAACGACCAAAGCCTTGCTGAGGAAGCAGCAGCGAAGTGCGCTTCGCGCCAAGCTGAAAACCTCTGCAAAAGCATAGCGGTCGCTGGGAAATCAGTCTGTTCTGTGGGCTGCTTTTGTTGCTTGCCTTAGCCTCGTGTTCGCAGCACGATGGTAGAAACCCGCATAGAGCCAAAGCGTCGTTGCCGGGCATCCCCTCTGGGAAAGCACAGCATTCTTTGGGAAATCAGAGTCGGGTCTGTGGGACGATGCTGCTGCTTGCCTGAGCTGGTCTCCACAGCACGTTGTGATAAAACCGCATGGAGCGAAATCCTCTTTGCCCGGGCATCCCCTCTGCCCGAGAGAGAAGCGAGGTTGCACCTGTGGAAAGAGGCTTAAGGAAAGGGACACGTCTGTCACTGTGCTGCCCAGGAGCACGTCTGTGGAAGGGGCAGCACGCTGCCCGGGGAGAAGAGAAGGATCCGTTGGCCTTCTGGTCTGGAAACGGTTGCGAAGCAGGAGAGCCGGCCCCGGCAGGAACAGCGGGCCGGTGGCAATACAAGTTTCACCCGCTCCCTGTGCGGAGAGACGGAAGCCCGGCTGCTAAGGAGACACGAGGGGATGACTAGGGCAGGGCGCGTGCTCCACTCTGAGGAAGGAGTCTGGGCAGAAAGCATTCCTGTCCTGTGCCTCTGGGCCCAAGGAGACAGCAGCTCCTTGGCCACCTGTCCCTGGGGGCAGACATGCGCTTGCCACCAGCCGCCGACACTGAGCTCGCTGAAACAGCTCCCTGAAAGAACGGGCAGTCAGATGCCGTTTTCCTCCAGGATGTGGAAGCTTGGAGGAGGCCCGGGGTTTTCCGGGGAAGGAGTGGGGACAGTCCCCCCAGGCTCCCGATTCAGGGCACGTGCGGTGTGCAGGGATCCTGTCGCCTCTCCTTTCCTGTGGGGAAAGCACTGGCCTAGTCTGCGAGTCCGCCTGAGCGGCAGAGCAAAAGGCCAAGCGTTGCCTACACTGGGGCATGGCAGTGTGCATAGAGTGCCATCCTAGGCTTCGCATGCTGCTGCAGGGTTGTGGCCGTGCCTGCTTAGTTCGGCCTGGGAGGGTGAACCCTGGGCGTGAACATGGAGCCCGGGGAAGCAAGGCCCAAGAGGAACATCTGTCCCGCAGCTCTTCTTCCCTGATGCGACAGAGCGAATGCCCAAAGCCTTGCTGAGGAAGCAGCAGCAAAAAGTGCGGTTCACGCCAAACTGAAAACCCCTGCGAAAGCATATCAGTCGTTGGGAAAGCAGAGTCGGGTCTGTGGTCTGCTCTTCCTGCTTGCCTTGGCCTCATATTCGCAGCAGGGTGGGAGAAACCCTCATTGAGCGAAGCCTCTTTGCCCGGGCATCCCCTCTGGGAAAGCACAGCACGCCTGTCCTGAGCCTCTGGGCCCAAGGAGACAGCAGCTCCGTCGCCACCTGTCCCTGTGGAGACATGGGCTTGCCACCAGGCGCCTACCCTGAACTCGCAGGAAAATCTCCCTGAAAGAACTGGCAGTCAGATTCCGTCGTCCTCCAGGATGTGAAAGCGTTCACGGAGTCACGGGGTGTCCAGAAAAGGAGTGGGGATGAGTCCCCCACAGCTCCCCATCCCAGTGCGAGGGCAGTGTGCAGGGATCCTGTCGCCTCTCCTCTCCTGTGGGGAAGGAAGTGGCCTAGTCCCCGAGTCCGCCTGCCCGCCAGAGCAAAAGGCCAAGCGTTGCCTGAACCGGGAGATGGTAGTGTGCATAGAGTGCCATCCTAGGCCACGCCCGCTGCTGCATTGTTGTCTCTGTGTCTGCTTAGTTTGGCCTGGCAGGGTGAACCGAGGGCGCGAACATGGAGCCCAGGAAAGCAAGGCTCAAGAGGCACCAGCTCTCTCGCGGCTCTTCTTCCCTGACGCGACAGAGCGAAAGCGCCAAGCCTTGCTGAGGAATCAGCAGCGAAGTGCGTTTCGCGCCAAGCTGAAAACTTCTGTTGAAAGCATAGCAGTCGCTGGGAAATCAGAGTCGGTTCTGTGGGCTGCTGTTGCTGCTTGACTTAGCCTAGTATTCGCAGCACGGCGGGAGAAAACCCGCATAGAGCGAAAGCCTCTTTGCCTGGGCATCGCCTCTGGGAAAGCACAGCATTCTCTGGGTAATCAGAGTCGGGTTTGTGGGATGCTGCTGCTGCTTGCCTGAGCTAGTCTCCACAGCATGGTGTAATAAACCCGCGTGGAGCAAAATCCTCTATGCCCGTGCCTCCCCTCTGCCAGAGAGACTAGCGTGGTTGCGCTTGTGGAAACAACCTTAAGGAAAATCTGTCACTGCGCTCCCCAGGAGCATGTCGGGGAAGGTGCAGCTCACCCCTTCCGGGAGAAGAGAAGGAGCCGTTGGCCTTGCTGTCGGGAAACGGTCGTGAAGCAGGAGAGCCTGCCACGGCAGGAACAGGAACAGCGGGCGGGTGGCAAGACAAGTGTCACCCACTCCCTGTGCGGAGAGAATGAAGCCTGGCTGCTAAGGAGACACGAGCGCACGACTAGGGCAGGCGCGCCTGCTCCACTCTGAGAAAAGAGTCTTGGCAGAAGGCAGGCCTGTCCTGTGCCTCCTGGCCAAGGGGACAGCAGCTCCTTGGCCACCTGTCCATAGGGCAGACGAGGTCTTGCTACCAGGCGCGCGGCCCTGAAATCGAAGAAATAGCTCCTGGAGGTACGAACGGGCAGTCAGATGCCGTCTTCCTCTAGGATATGGAAGCTTGAAGGAGGCACGGGGTTTCCGGGGAAGGAGTGGGGACAGTCCCTCAAGGCTCCCGATTCAGTGCACGTGCGGTGTGCAGGGATCCTGTCGCCTCTCCTTTCCTGTGGTGAAGGCACTGGCCTAGACCGCGAGTCCGCCTGTGCGCCCGAGAAAAAGGCCAAGCATTGCCTACACCGGGAGATGGTAGTGTGCATAGAGTGCAAAGCTAGGCCACGCACGCTGCTGCAGCTTTGTGGCTCTGTCTGCTGAGTTAGGCCTGGCAGGGTGAACTCAGGGCACGAATATGGAGCCCAGGAAAGCAAGGCCCAAGAGGCACCAGCTCTCCCGCAGCTCTTCTTCCCTTACGCGACAGAACATAGGCCCAAAGCCTTGCTGAGGAAGCCGTGGCGAAGTGCAGTTCGCACCAAGCCCAAAGCCTCTGCGAAAGCAGAGCAGGTGCTGGAACATCAGAGTCGGTCCTGTGAGCTGCTGTTGCTGCTTGCCTTAACCTAGTATTCACAGCACGGTGGGAGAAACCCGCATAGAGCAAAAGCCTCTTTGTATGTGCATCCCCTCTGGGAAAGCACAGCATTCGCTGGGAAATCAGTGTCGGTTCTGTGGGATGCTGATGCCGCTTGCCTGAACATAGTCTCTGAAGCATGGTGGGAGAAACCCGTATGGAGCGAAATCCTCTTAGCCCGGTCATCCCCTCTGCCTGAGAGAGAAGCGTGGTTGCGCCTGTGGAAGCAGACTGAAGGAAAGGGACACGAGTGTCACTGCGCTCCCCAGGAGCATGTCTGGGAAAGGCACAGCAACGCCGCCCCGGGAGAAGACAAGGAGCCATTGGCCTTGCTGTCGGGAAACGGTCATGAAGCAGGAGAGCGTTCCCTGGCAGGAAAAGCGGGCCGGTGGCAACACAAGTGTCACCCGCTCCCTGTGCGGAGAGACGAAGCCTGGCTGCTAAGGAGATACGAGGAGACGACTAGGGCAGGCGCGCGTGCTCCACTCTGAGGAAGGGGTCTGGGCAGAAGGCATGTCTGTCCTTAGCCTCTGTTCCCAAGGGGACAGCATCTCCTTGGCCACCTGTCCCAAGGGCAGACTTGGGCTTGCCACCAGGTGCCACACACGGAACGCGCAGAAACAGCTCCCTGGAAAAACGGGCAGTCAGATGCCATCTTCCACCAAGATGTGGCAGCGTTGTGGGTGGCAGGGGTTGTGCCGGGGAAGGAGTGGGGACAGTCCCCCACAGGTCCCCACCCCAGTGCACGGGCCGTGTGCAGGGATCCTGTCGCTTCCTCTCTCCTGTGGGGATGGCACTGGCCTATTCCCCGAGTCTGCCTGAGCGCCGGAGCAAAGGGCAAAGCCTTGCCTACGCCAGGAGATGGTAATGGGCATAGAGTGCCATGCTAGGCCATGCACGCTGCTGCAGGGATGTGACTGTGTCTGCTTAGTTCGGCTTGGCAGGGTGAACCGAGGGCGCGAACATGGAGCCCGAGAAAGCAAGGCCCAAGAGGCACCAGCTCTCCCGCAGCTCTTCTTCCCTGACGCGACAGAGCGAACGACCAAAGCCTTGCTGAGGAAGCAGCAGCGAAGTGCGCTTCGCGCCAAGCTGAAAACCTCTGCAAAAGCATAGCGGTCGCTGGGAAATCAGTCTGTTCTGTGGGCTGCTTTTGTTGCTTGCCTTAGCCTCGTGTTCGCAGCACGATGGTAGAAACCCGCATAGAGCCAAAGCGTCGTTGCCGGGCATCCCCTCTGGGAAAGCACAGCATTCTTTGGGAAATCAGAGTCGGGTCTGTGGGACGATGCTGCTGCTTGCCTGAGCTGGTCTCCACAGCACGTTGTGATAAAACCGCATGGAGCGAAATCCTCTTTGCCCGGGCATCCCCTCTGCCCGAGAGAGAAGCGAGGTTGCACCTGTGGAAAGAGGCTTAAGGAAAGGGACACGTCTGTCACTGTGCTGCCCAGGAGCACGTCTGTGGAAGGGGCAGCACGCTGCCCGGGGAGAAAGAGAAGGATCCGTTGGCCTTCTGGTCTGGAAACGGTTGCGAAGCAGGAGAGCCGGCCCCGGCAGGAACAGCGGGCCGGTGGCAATACAAGTTTCACCCGCTCCCTGTGCGGAGAGACGGAAGCCCGGCTGCTAAGGAGACACGAGGGGATGACTAGGGCAGGGCGCGTGCTCCACTCTGAGGAAGGAGTCTGGGCAGAAAGCATTCCTGTCCTGTGCCTCTGGGCCCAAGGAGACAGCAGCTCCTTGGCCACCTGTCCCTGGGGCAGACATGCGCTTGCCACCAGCCGCCGACACTGAGCTCGCTGAAACAGCTCCCTGAAAGAACGGGCAGTCAGATGCCGTTTTCCTCCAGGATGTGGAAGCTTGGAGGAGGCCCGGGGTTTTCCGGGGAAGGAGTGGGGACAGTCCCCCCAGGCTCCCGATTCAGGGCACGTGCGGTGTGCAGGGATCCTGTCGCCTCTCCTTTCCTGTGGGGAAAGCACTGGCCTAGTCTGCGAGTCCGCCTGAGCGGCAGAGCAAAAGGCCAAGCGTTGCCTACACTGGGGCATGGCAGTGTGCATAGAGTGCCATCCTAGGCTTCGCATGCTGCTGCAGGGTTGTGGCCGTGCCTGCTTAGTTCGGCCTGGGAGGGTGAACCCTGGGCGTGAACATGGAGCCCGGGGAAGCAAGGCCCAAGAGGAACATCTGTCCCGCAGCTTTCTTCTTCCCTGATGCGACAGAGCGAATGCCCAAAGCCTTGCTGAGGAAGCAGCAGCAGCAAAGTGCGGTTCACGCCAAACTGAAAACCCCTGCGAAAGCATATCAGTCGTTGGGAAAGCAGAGTCGGGTCTGTGGTCTGCTCTTCCTGCTTGCCTTGGCCTCATATTCGCAGCAGGGTGGGAGAAACCCTCATTGAGCGAAGCCTCTTTGCCCGGGCATCCCCTCTGGGAAAGCACAGCACGCCTGTCCTGAGCCTCTGGGCCCAAGGAGACAGCAGCTCCGTCGCCACCTGTCCCTGTGGAGACATGGGCTTGCCACCAGGCGCCTACCCTGAACTCGCAGGAAAATCTCCCTGAAAGAACTGGCAGTCAGATTCCGTCGTCCTCCAGGATGTGAAAGCGTTCACGGAGTCACGGGGTGTCCAGAAAAGGAGTGGGGATGAGTCCCCCACAGCTCCCCATCCCAGTGCGAGGGCAGTGTGCAGGGATCCTGTCGCCTCTCCTCTCTCCTGTGGGGAAGGAAGTGGCCTAGTCCCCGAGTCCGCCTGCCCGCCAGAGCAAAAGGCCAAGCGTTGCCTGAACCGGGAGATGGTAGTGTGCATAGAGTGCCATCCTAGGCCACGCCCGCTGCTGCATTGTTGTCTCTGTGTCTGCTTAGTTTGGCCTGGCAGGGTGAACCGAGGGCGCGAACATGGAGCCCAGGAAAGCAAGGCTCAAGAGGCACCAGCTCTCTCGCGGCTCTTCTTCCCTGACGCGACAGAGCGAAAGCGCCAAGCCTTGCTGAGGAATCAGCAGCGAAGTGCGTTTCGCGCCAAGCTGAAAACTTCTGTTGAAAGCATAGCAGTCGCTGGGAAATCAGAGTCGGTTCTGTGGGCTGCTGTTGCTGCTTGACTTAGCCTAGTATTCGCAGCACGGCGGGAGAAACCCGCATAGAGCGAAAGCCTCTTTGCCTGGGCATCGCCTCTGGGAAAGCACAGCATTCTCTGGGTAATCAGAGTCGGGTTTGTGGGATGCTGCTGCTGCTTGCCTGAGCTAGTCTCCACAGCATGGTGTAATAAACCCGCGTGGAGCAAAATCCTCTATGCCCGTGCCTCCCCTCTGCCAGAGAGACTAGCGTGGTTGCGCTTGTGGAAACAACCTTAAGGAAAATCTGTCACTGCGCTCCCCAGGAGCATGTCGGGGAAGGTGCAGCTCACCCCTTCCGGGAGAAGAGAAGGAGCCGTTGGCCTTGCTGTCGGGAAACGGTCGTGAAGCAGGAGAGCCTGCCACGGCAGGAACAGGAACAGCGGGCGGGTGGCAAGACAAGTGTCACCCACTCCCTGTGCGGAGAGAATGAAGCCTGGCTGCTAAGGAGACACGAGCGCACGACTAGGGCAGGCGCGCCTGCTCCACTCTGAGAAAAGAGTCTTGGCAGAAGGCAGGCCTGTCCTGTGCCTCCTGGCCAAGGGGACAGCAGCTCCTTGGCCACCTGTCCATAGGGCAGACGAGGTCTTGCTACCAGGCGCGCGGCCCTGAAATCGAAGAAATAGCTCCTGGAGGTACGAACGGGCAGTCAGATGCCGTCTTCCTCTAGGATATGGAAGCTTGAAGGAGGCACGGGGTTTCCGGGGAAGGAGTGGGGACAGTCCCTCAAGGCTCCCGATTCAGTGCACGTGCGGTGTGCAGGGATCCTGTCGCCTCTCCTTTCCTGTGGTGAAGGCACTGGCCTAGACCGCGAGTCCGCCTGTGCGCCCGAGAAAAAGGCCAAGCATTGCCTACACCGGGAGATGGTAGTGTGCATAGAGTGCAAAGCTAGGCCACGCACGCTGCTGCAGCTTTGTGGCTCTGTCTGCTGAGTTAGGCCTGGCAGGGTGAACTCAGGGCACGAATATGGAGCCCAGGAAAGCAAGGCCCAAGAGGCACCAGCTCTCCCGCAGCTCTTCTTCCCTTACGCGACAGAACATAGGCCCAAAGCCTTGCTGAGGAAGCCGTGGCGAAGTGCAGTTCGCACCAAGCCCAAAGCCTCTGCGAAAGCAGAGCAGGTGCTGGAACATCAGAGTCGGTCCTGTGAGCTGCTGTTGCTGCTTGCCTTAACCTAGTATTCACAGCACGGTGGGAGAAACCCGCATAGAGCAAAAGCCTCTTTGTATGTGCATCCCCTCTGGGAAAGCACAGCATTCGCTGGGAAATCAGTGTCGGTTCTGTGGGATGCTGATGCCGCTTGCCTGAACATAGTCTCTGAAGCATGGTGGGAGAAACCCGTATGGAGCGAAATCCTCTTAGCCCGGTCATCCCCTCTGCCTGAGAGAGAAGCGTGGTTGCGCCTGTGGAAGCAGACTGAAGGAAAGGGACACGAGTGTCACTGCGCTCCCCAGGAGCATGTCTGGGAAAGGCACAGCAACGCCGCCCCGGGAGAAGACAAGGAGCCATTGGCCTTGCTGTCGGGAAACGGTCATGAAGCAGGAGAGCGTTCCCTGGCAGGAAAAGCGGGCCGGTGGCAACACAAGTGTCACCCGCTCCCTGTGCGGAGAGACGAAGCCTGGCTGCTAAGGAGATACGAGGAGACGACTAGGGCAGGCGCGCGTGCTCCACTCTGAGGAAGGGGTCTGGGCAGAAGGCATGTCTGTCCTTAGCCTCTGTTCCCAAGGGGACAGCATCTCCTTGGCCACCTGTCCCAAGGGCAGACTTGGGCTTGCCACCAGGTGCCACACACGGAACGCGCAGAAACAGCTCCCTGGAAAAACGGGCAGTCAGATGCCATCTTCCACCAAGATGTGGCAGCGTTGTGGGTGGCAGGGGTTTGTGCCGGGGAAGGAGTGGGGACAGTCCCCCACAGGTCCCCACCCCAGTGCACGGGCCGTGTGCAGGGATCCTGTCGCTTCCTCTCTCCTGTGGGGATGGCACTGGCCTATTCCCCGAGTCTGCCTGAGCGCCGGAGCAAAGGGCAAAGCCTTGCCTACGCCAGGAGATGGTAATGGGCATAGAGTGCCATGCTAGGCCATGCACGCTGCTGCAGGGATGTGACTGTGTCTGCTTAGTTCGGCTTGGCAGGGTGAACCGAGGGCGCGAACATGGAGCCCGAGAAAGCAAGGCCCAAGAGGCACCAGCTCTCCCGCAGCTCTTCTTCCCTGACGCGACAGAGCGAACGACCAAAGCCTTGCTGAGGAAGCAGCAGCGAAGTGCGCTTCGCGCCAAGCTGAAAACCTCTGCAAAAGCATAGCGGTCGCTGGGAAATCAGTCTGTTCTGTGGGCTGCTTTTGTTGCTTGCCTTAGCCTCGTGTTCGCAGCACGATGGTAGAAACCCGCATAGAGCCAAAGCGTCGTTGCCGGGCATCCCCTCTGGGAAAGCACAGCATTCTTTGGGAAATCAGAGTCGGGTCTGTGGGACGATGCTGCTGCTTGCCTGAGCTGGTCTCCACAGCACGTTGTGATAAAACCGCATGGAGCGAAATCCTCTTTGCCCGGGCATCCCCTCTGCCCGAGAGAGAAGCGAGGTTGCACCTGTGGAAAGAGGCTTAAGGAAAGGGACACGTCTGTCACTGTGCTGCCCAGGAGCACGTCTGTGGAAGGGGCAGCACGCTGCCCGGGGAGAAGAGAAGGATCCGTTGGCCTTCTGGTCTGGAAACGGTTGCGAAGCAGGAGAGCCGGCCCCGGCAGGAACAGCGGGCCGGTGGCAATACAAGTTTCACCCCCGCTCCCTGTGCGGAGAGACGGAAGCCCGGCTGCTAAGGAGACACGAGGGGATGACTAGGGCAGGGCGCGTGCTCCACTCTGAGGAAGGAGTCTGGGCAGAAAGCATTCCTGTCCTGTGCCTCTGGGCCCAAGGAGACAGCAGCTCCTTGGCCACCTGTCCCTGGGGCAGACATGCGCTTGCCACCAGCCGCCGACACTGAGCTCGCTGAAACAGCTCCCTGAAAGAACGGGCAGTCAGATGCCGTTTTCCTCCAGGATGTGGAAGCTTGGAGGAGGCCCGGGGTTTTCCGGGGAAGGAGTGGGGACAGTCCCCCCAGGCTCCCGATTCAGGGCACGTGCGGTGTGCAGGGATCCTGTCGCCTCTCCTTTCCTGTGGGGAAAGCACTGGCCTAGTCTGCGAGTCCGCCTGAGCGGCAGAGCAAAAGGCCAAGCGTTGCCTACACTGGGGCATGGCAGTGTGCATAGAGTGCCATCCTAGGCTTCGCATGCTGCTGCAGGGTTGTGGCCGTGCCTGCTTAGTTCGGCCTGGGAGGGTGAACCCTGGGCGTGAACATGGAGCCCGGGGAAGCAAGGCCCAAGAGGAACATCTGTCCCGCAGCTCTTCTTCCCTGATGCGACAGAGCGAATGCCCAAAGCCTTGCTGAGGAAGCAGCAGCAAAGTGCGGTTCACGCCAAACTGAAAACCCCTGCGAAAGCATATCAGTCGTTGGGAAAGCAGAGTCGGGTCTGTGGTCTGCTCTTCCTGCTTGCCTTGGCCTCATATTCGCAGCAGGGTGGGAGAAACCCTCATTGAGCGAAGCCTCTTTGCCCGGGCATCCCCTCTGGGAAAGCACAGCACGCCTGTCCTGAGCCTCTGGGCCCAAGGAGACAGCAGCTCCGTCGCCACCTGTCCCTGTGGAGACATGGGCTTGCCACCAGGCGCCTACCCTGAACTCGCAGGAAAATCTCCCTGAAAGAACTGGCAGTCAGATTCCGTCGTCCTCCAGGATGTGAAAGCGTTCACGGAGTCACGGGGTGTCCAGAAAAGGAGTGGGGATGAGTCCCCCACAGCTCCCCATCCCAGTGCGAGGGCAGTGTGCAGGGATCCTGTCGCCTCTCCTCTCCTGTGGGGAAGGAAGTGGCCTAGTCCCCGAGTCCGCCTGCCCGCCAGAGCAAAAGGCCAAGCGTTGCCTGAACCGGGAGATGGTAGTGTGCATAGAGTGCCATCCTAGGCCACGCCCGCTGCTGCATTGTTGTCTCTGTGTCTGCTTAGTTTGGCCTGGCAGGGTGAACCGAGGGCGCGAACATGGAGCCCAGGAAAGCAAGGCTCAAGAGGCACCAGCTCTCTCGCGGCTCTTCTTCCCTGACGCGACAGAGCGAAAGCGCCAAGCCTTGCTGAGGAATCAGCAGCGAAGTGCGTTTCGCGCCAAGCTGAAAACTTCTGTTGAAAGCATAGCAGTCGCTGGGAAATCAGAGTCGGTTCTGTGGGCTGCTGTTGCTGCTTGACTTAGCCTAGTATTCGCAGCACGGCGGGAGAAACCCGCATAGAGCGAAAGCCTCTTTGCCTGGGCATCGCCTCTGGGAAAGCACAGCATTCTCTGGGTAATCAGAGTCGGGTTTGTGGGATGCTGCTGCTGCTTGCCTGAGCTAGTCTCCACAGCATGGTGTAATAAACCCGCGTGGAGCAAAATCCTCTATGCCCGTGCCTCCCCTCTGCCAGAGAGACTAGCGTGGTTGCGCTTGTGGAAACAACCTTAAGGAAAATCTGTCACTGCGCTCTCCCCAGGAGCATGTCGGGGAAGGTGCAGCTCACCCCTTCCGGGAGAAGAGAAGGAGCCGTTGGCCTTGCTGTCGGGAAACGGTCGTGAAGCAGGAGAGCCTGCCACGGCAGGAACAGGAACAGCGGGCGGGTGGCAAGACAAGTGTCACCCACTCCCTGTGCGGAGAGAATGAAGCCTGGCTGCTAAGGAGACACGAGCGCACGACTAGGGCAGGCGCGCCTGCTCCACTCTGAGAAAAGAGTCTTGGCAGAAGGCAGGCCTGTCCTGTGCCTCCTGGCCAAGGGGACAGCAGCTCCTTGGCCACCTGTCCATAGGGCAGACGAGGTCTTGCTACCAGGCGCGCGCGGCCCTGAAATCGAAGAAAAAATAGCTCCTGGAGGTACGAACGGGCAGTCAGATGCCGTCTTCCTCTAGGATATGGAAGCTTGAAGGAGGCACGGGGTTTCCGGGGAAGGAGTGGGGACAGTCCCTCAAGGCTCCCGATTCAGTGCACGTGCGGTGTGCAGGGATCCTGTCGCCTCTCCTTTCCTGTGGTGAAGGCACTGGCCTAGACCGCGAGTCCGCCTGTGCGCCCCGAGAAAAAGGCCAAGCATTGCCTACACCGGGAGATGGTAGTGTGCATAGAGTGCAAAGCTAGGCCACGCACGCTGCTGCAGCTTTGTGGCTCTGTCTGCTGAGTTAGGCCTGGCAGGGTGAACTCAGGGCACGAATATGGAGCCCAGGAAAGCAAGGCCCAAGAGGCACCAGCTCTCCCGCAGCTCTTCTTCCCTTACGCGACAGAACATAGGCCCAAAGCCTTGCTGAGGAAGCCGTGGCGAAGTGCAGTTCGCACCAAGCCCAAAGCCTCTGCGAAAGCAGAGCAGGTGCTGGAACATCAGAGTCGGTCCTGTGAGCTGCTGTTGCTGCTTGCCTTAACCTAGTATTCACAGCACGGTGGGAGAAACCCGCATAGAGCAAAAGCCTCTTTGTATGTGCATCCCCTCTGGGAAAGCACAGCATTCGCTGGGAAATCAGTGTCGGTTCTGTGGGATGCTGATGCCGCTTGCCTGAACATAGTCTCTGAAGCATGGTGGGAGAAACCCGTATGGAGCGAAATCCTCTTAGCCCGGTCATCCCCTCTGCCTGAGAGAGAAGCGTGGTTGCGCCTGTGGAAGCAGACTGAAGGAAAGGGACACGAGTGTCACTGCGCTCCCCAGGAGCATGTCTGGGAAAGGCACAGCAACGCCGCCCCGGGAGAAGACAAGGAGCCATTGGCCTTGCTGTCGGGAAACGGTCATGAAGCAGGAGAGCGTTCCCTGGCAGGAAAAGCGGGCCGGTGGCAACACAAGTGTCACCCGCTCCCTGTGCGGAGAGACGAAGCCTGGCTGCTAAGGAGATACGAGGAGACGACTAGGGCAGGCGCGCGTGCTCCACTCTGAGGAAGGGGTCTGGGCAGAAGGCATGTCTGTCCTTAGCCTCTGTTCCCAAGGGGACAGCATCTCCTTGGCCACCTGTCCCAAGGGCAGACTTGGGCTTGCCACCAGGTGCCACACACGGAACGCGCAGAAACAGCTCCCTGGAAAAACGGGCAGTCAGATGCCATCTTCCACCAAGATGTGGCAGCGTTGTGGGTGGCAGGGGTTGTGCCGGGGAAGGAGTGGGGACAGTCCCCCACAGGTCCCCACCCCAGTGCACGGGCCGTGTGCAGGGATCCTGTCGCTTCCTCTCTCCTGTGGGGATGGCACTGGCCTATTCCCCGAGTCTGCCTGAGCGCCGGAGCAAAGGGCAAAGCCTTGCCTACGCCAGGAGATGGTAATGGGCATAGAGTGCCATGCTAGGCCATGCACGCTGCTGCAGGGATGTGACTGTGTCTGCTTAGTTCGGCTTGGCAGGGTGAACCGAGGGCGCGAACATGGAGCCCGAGAAAGCAAGGCCCAAGAGGCACCAGCTCTCCCGCAGCTCTTCTTCCCTGACGCGACAGAGCGAACGACCAAAGCCTTGCTGAGGAAGCAGCAGCGAAGTGCGCTTCGCGCCAAGCTGAAAACCTCTGCAAAAGCATAGCGGTCGCTGGGAAATCAGTCTGTTCTGTGGGCTGCTTTTGTTGCTTGCCTTAGCCTCGTGTTCGCAGCACGATGGTAGAAACCCGCATAGAGCCAAAGCGTCGTTGCCGGGCATCCCCTCTGGGAAAGCACAGCATTCTTTGGGAAATCAGAGTCGGGTCTGTGGGACGATGCTGCTGCTTGCCTGAGCTGGTCTCCACAGCACGTTGTGATAAAACCGCATGGAGCGAAATCCTCTTTGCCCGGGCATCCCCTCTGCCCGAGAGAGAAGCGAGGTTGCACCTGTGGAAAGAGGCTTAAGGAAAGGGACACGTCTGTCACTGTGCTGCCCAGGAGCACGTCTGTGGAAGGGGCAGCACGCTGCCCGGGGAGAAGAGAAGGATCCGTTGGCCTTCTGGTCTGGAAACGGTTGCGAAGCAGGAGAGCCGGCCCCGGCAGGAACAGCGGGCCGGTGGCAATACAAGTTTCACCCGCTCCCTGTGCGGAGAGACGGAAGCCCGGCTGCTAAGGAGACACGAGGGGATATGACTAGGGCAGGGCGCGTGCTCCACTCTGAGGAAGGAGTCTGGGCAGAAAGCATTCCTGTCCTGTGCCTCTGGGCCCAAGGAGACAGCAGCTCCTTGGCCACCTGTCCCTGGGGCAGACATGCGCTTGCCACCAGCCGCCGACACTGAGCTCGCTGAAACAGCTCCCTGAAAGAACGGGCAGTCAGATGCCGTTTTCCTCCAGGATGTGGAAGCTTGGAGGAGGCCCGGGGTTTTCCGGGGAAGGAGTGGGGACAGTCCCCCCAGGCTCCCGATTCAGGGCACGTGCGGTGTGCAGGGATCCTGTCGCCTCTCCTTTCCTGTGGGGAAAGCACTGGCCTAGTCTGCGAGTCCGCCTGAGCGGCAGAGCAAAAGGCCAAGCGTTGCCTACACTGGGGCATGGCAGTGTGCATAGAGTGCCATCCTAGGCTTCGCATGCTGCTGCAGGGTTGTGGCCGTGCCTGCTTAGTTCGGCCTGGGAGGGTGAACCCTGGGCGTGAACATGGAGCCCGGGGAAGCAAGGCCCAAGAGGAACATCTGTCCCGCAGCTCTTCTTCCCTGATGCGACAGAGCGAATGCCCAAAGCCTTGCTGAGGAAGCAGCAGCAAAGTGCGGTTCACGCCAAACTGAAAACCCCTGCGAAAGCATATCAGTCGTTGGGAAAGCAGAGTCGGGTCTGTGGTCTGCTCTTCCTGCTTGCCTTGGCCTCATATTCGCAGCAGGGTGGGAGAAACCCTCATTGAGCGAAGCCTCTTTGCCCGGGCATCCCCTCTGGGAAAGCACAGCACGCCTGTCCTGAGCCTCTGGGCCCAAGGAGACAGCAGCTCCGTCGCCACCTGTCCCTGTGGAGACATGGGCTTGCCACCAGGCGCCTACCCTGAACTCGCAGGAAAATCTCCCTGAAAGAACTGGCAGTCAGATTCCGTCGTCCTCCAGGATGTGAAAGCGTTCACGGAGTCACGGGGTGTCCAGAAAAGGAGTGGGGATGAGTCCCCCACAGGCTCCCCATCCCAGTGCGAGGGCAGTGTGCAGGGATCCTGTCGCCTCTCCTCTCCTGTGGGGAAGGAAGTGGCCTAGTCCCCGAGTCCGCCTGCCCGCCAGAGCAAAAGGCCAAGCGTTGCCTGAACCGGGAGATGGTAGTGTGCATAGAGTGCCATCCTAGGCCACGCCCGCTGCTGCATTGTTGTCTCTGTGTCTGCTTAGTTTGGCCTGGCAGGGTGAACCGAGGGCGCGAACATGGAGCCCAGGAAAGCAAGGCTCAAGAGGCACCAGCTCTCTCGCGGCTCTTCTTCCCTGACGCGACAGAGCGAAAGCGCCAAGCCTTGCTGAGGAATCAGCAGCGAAGTGCGTTTCGCGCCAAGCTGAAAACTTCTGTTGAAAGCATAGCAGTCGCTGGGAAATCAGAGTCGGTTCTGTGGGCTGCTGTTGCTGCTTGACTTAGCCTAGTATTCGCAGCACGGCGGGAGAAACCCGCATAGAGCGAAAGCCTCTTTGCCTGGGCATCGCCTCTGGGAAAGCACAGCATTCTCTGGGTAATCAGAGTCGGGTTTGTGGGATGCTGCTGCTGCTTGCCTGAGCTAGTCTCCACAGCATGGTGTAATAAACCCGCGTGGAGCAAAATCCTCTATGCCCGTGCCTCCCCTCTGCCAGAGAGACTAGCGTGGTTGCGCTTGTGGAAACAACCTTAAGGAAAATCTGTCACTGCGCTCCCCAGGAGCATGTCGGGGAAGGTGCAGCTCACCCCTTCCGGGAGAAGAGAAGGAGCCGTTGGCCTTGCTGTCGGGAAACGGTCGTGAAGCAGGAGAGCCTGCCACGGCAGGAACAGGAACAGCGGGCGGGTGGCAAGACAAGTGTCACCCACTCCCTGTGCGGAGAGAATGAAGCCTGGCTGCTAAGGAGACACGAGCGCACGACTAGGGCAGGCGCGCCCTGCTCCACTCTGAGAAAAGAGTCTTGGCAGAAGGCAGGCCTGTCCTGTGCCTCCTGGCCAAGGGGACAGCAGCTCCTTGGCCACCTGTCCATAGGGCAGACGAGGTCTTGCTACCAGGCGCGCGGCCCTGAAATCGAAGAAATAGCTCCTGGAGGTACGAACGGGCAGTCAGATGCCGTCTTCCTCTAGGATATGGAAGCTTGAAGGAGGCACGGGGTTTCCGGGGAAGGAGTGGGGACAGTCCCTCAAGGCTCCCGATTCAGTGCACGTGCGGTGTGCAGGGATCCTGTCGCCTCTCCTTTCCTGTGGTGAAGGCACTGGCCTAGACCGCGAGTCCGCCTGTGCGCCCGAGAAAAAGGCCAAGCATTGCCTACACCGGGAGATGGTAGTGTGCATAGAGTGCAAAGCTAGGCCACGCACGCTGCTGCAGCTTTGTGGCTCTGTCTGCTGAGTTAGGCCTGGCAGGGTGAACTCAGGGCACGAATATGGAGCCCAGGAAAGCAAGGCCCAAGAGGCACCAGCTCTCCCGCAGCTCTTCTTCCCTTACGCGACAGAACATAGGCCCAAAGCCTTGCTGAGGAAGCCGTGGCGAAGTGCAGTTCGCACCAAGCCCAAAGCCTCTGCGAAAGCAGAGCAGGTGCTGGAACATCAGAGTCGGTCCTGTGAGCTGCTGTTGCTGCTTGCCTTAACCTAGTATTCACAGCACGGTGGGAGAAACCCGCATAGAGCAAAAGCCTCTTTGTATGTGCATCCCCTCTGGGAAAGCACAGCATTCGCTGGGAAATCAGTGTCGGTTCTGTGGGATGCTGATGCCGCTTGCCTGAACATAGTCTCTGAAGCATGGTGGGAGAAACCCGTATGGAGCGAAATCCTCTTAGCCCGGTCATCCCCTCTGCCTGAGAGAGAAGCGTGGTTGCGCCTGTGGAAGCAGACTGAAGGAAAGGGACACGAGTGTCACTGCGCTCCCCAGGAGCATGTCTGGGAAAGGCACAGCAACGCCGCCCCGGGAGAAGACAAGGAGCCATTGGCCTTGCTGTCGGGAAACGGTCATGAAGCAGGAGAGCGTTCCCTGGCAGGAAAAGCGGGCCGGTGGCAACACAAGTGTCACCCGCTCCCTGTGCGGAGAGACGAAGCCTGGCTGCTAAGGAGATACGAGGAGACGACTAGGGCAGGCGCGCGTGCTCCACTCTGAGGAAGGGGTCTGGGCAGAAGGCATGTCTGTCCTTAGCCTCTGTTCCCAAGGGGACAGCATCTCCTTGGCCACCTGTCCCAAGGGCAGACTTGGGCTTGCCACCAGGTGCCACACACGGAACGCGCAGAAACAGCTCCCTGGAAAAACGGGCAGTCAGATGCCATCTTCCACCAAGATGTGGCAGCGTTGTGGGTGGCAGGGGTTGTGCCGGGGAAGGAGTGGGGACAGTCCCCCACAGGTCCCCACCCCAGTGCACGGGCCGTGTGCAGGGATCCTGTCGCTTCCTCTCTCCTGTGGGGATGGCACTGGCCTATTCCCCGAGTCTGCCTGAGCGCCGGAGCAAAGGGCAAAGCCTTGCCTACGCCAGGAGATGGTAATGGGCATAGAGTGCCATGCTAGGCCATGCACGCTGCTGCAGGGATGTGACTGTGTCTGCTTAGTTCGGCTTGGCAGGGTGAACCGAGGGCGCGAACATGGAGCCCGAGAAAGCAAGGCCCAAGAGGCACCAGCTCTCCCGCAGCTCTTCTTCCCTGACGCGACAGAGCGAACGACCAAAGCCTTGCTGAGGAAGCAGCAGCGAAGTGCGCTTCGCGCCAAGCTGAAAACCTCTGCAAAAGCATAGCGGTCGCTGGGAAATCAGTCTGTTCTGTGGGGGCTGCTTTTTGTTGCTTGCCTTAGCCTCGTGTTCGCAGCACGATGGTAGAAACCCGCATAGAGCCAAAGCGTCGTTGCCGGGCATCCCCTCTGGGAAAGCACAGCATTCTTTGGGAAATCAGAGTCGGGTCTGTGGGACGATGCTGCTGCTTGCCTGAGCTGGTCTCCACAGCACGTTGTGATAAAACCGCATGGAGCGAAATCCTCTTTGCCCGGGCATCCCCTCTGCCCGAGAGAGAAGCGAGGTTGCACCTGTGGAAAGAGGCTTAAGGAAAGGGACACGTCTGTCACTGTGCTGCCCAGGAGCACGTCTGTGGAAGGGGCAGCACGCTGCCCGGGGAGAAGAGAAGGATCCGTTGGCCTTCTGGTCTGGAAACGGTTGCGAAGCAGGAGAGCCGGCCCCGGCAGGAACAGCGGGCCGGTGGCAATACAAGTTTCACCCGCTCCCTGTGCGGAGAGACGGAAGCCCGGCTGCTAAGGAGACACGAGGGGATGACTAGGGCAGGGCGCGTGCTCCACTCTGAGGAAGGAGTCTGGGCAGAAAGCATTCCTGTCCTGTGCCTCTGGGCCCAAGGAGACAGCAGCTCCTTGGCCACCTGTCCCTGGGGCAGACATGCGCTTGCCACCAGCCGCCGACACTGAGCTCGCTGAAACAGCTCCCTGAAAGAACGGGCAGTCAGATGCCGTTTTCCTCCAGGATGTGGAAGCTTGGAGGAGGCCCGGGGTTTTCCGGGGAAGGAGTGGGGACAGTCCCCCCAGGCTCCCGATTCAGGGCACGTGCGGTGTGCAGGGATCCTGTCGCCTCTCCTTTCCTGTGGGGAAAGCACTGGCCTAGTCTGCGAGTCCGCCTGAGCGGCAGAGCAAAAGGCCAAGCGTTGCCTACACTGGGGCATGGCAGTGTGCATAGAGTGCCATCCTAGGCTTCGCATGCTGCTGCAGGGTTGTGGCCGTGCCTGCTTAGTTCGGCCTGGGAGGGTGAACCCTGGGCGTGAACATGGAGCCCGGGGAAGCAAGGCCCAAGAGGAACATCTGTCCCGCAGCTCTTCTTCCCTGATGCGACAGAGCGAATGCCCAAAGCCTTGCTGAGGAAGCAGCAGCAAAGTGCGGTTCACGCCAAACTGAAAACCCCTGCGAAAGCATATCAGTCGTTGGGAAAGCAGAGTCGGGTCTGTGGTCTGCTCTTCCTGCTTGCCTTGGCCTCATATTCGCAGCAGGGTGGGAGAAACCCTCATTGAGCGAAGCCTCTTTGCCCGGGCATCCCCTCTGGGAAAGCACAGCACGCCTGTCCTGAGCCTCTGGGCCCAAGGAGACAGCAGCTCCGTCGCCACCTGTCCCTGTGGAGACATGGGCTTGCCACCAGGCGCCTACCCTGAACTCGCAGGAAAATCTCCCTGAAAGAACTGGCAGTCAGATTCCGTCGTCCTCCAGGATGTGAAAGCGTTCACGGAGTCACGGGGTGTCCAGAAAAGGAGTGGGGATGAGTCCCCCACAGCTCCCCATCCCAGTGCGAGGGCAGTGTGCAGGGATCCTGTCGCCTCTCCTCTCCTGTGGGGAAGGAAGTGGCCTAGTCCCCGAGTCCGCCTGCCCGCCAGAGCAAAAGGCCAAGCGTTGCCTGAACCGGGAGATGGTAGTGTGCATAGAGTGCCATCCTAGGCCACGCCCGCTGCTGCATTGTTGTCTCTGTGTCTGCTTAGTTTGGCCTGGCAGGGAACCGAGGGCGCGAACATGGAGCCCAGGAAAGCAAGGCTCAAGAGGCACCAGCTCTCTCGCGGCTCTTCTTCCCTGACGCGACAGAGCGAAAGCGCCAAGCCTTGCTGAGGAATCAGCAGCGAAGTGCGTTTCGCGCCAAGCTGAAAACTTCTGTTGAAAGCATAGCAGTCGCTGGGAAATCAGAGTCGGTTCTGTGGGCTGCTGTTGCTGCTTGACTTAGCCTAGTATTCGCAGCACGGCGGGAGAAACCCGCATAGAGCGAAAGCCTCTTTGCCTGGGCATCGCCTCTGGGAAAGCACAGCATTCTCTGGGTAATCAGAGTCGGGTTTGTGGGATGCTGCTGCTGCTTGCCTGAGCTAGTCTCCACAGCATGGTGTAATAAACCCGCGTGGAGCAAAATCCTCTATGCCCGTGCCTCCCCTCTGCCAGAGAGACTAGCGTGGTTGCGCTTGTGGAAACAACCTTAAGGAAAATCTGTCACTGCGCTCCCCAGGAGCATGTCGGGGAAGGTGCAGCTCACCCCTTCCGGGAGAAGAGAAGGAGCCGTTGGCCTTGCTGTCGGGAAACGGTCGTGAAGCAGGAGAGCCTGCCACGGCAGGAACAGGAACAGCGGGCGGGTGGCAAGACAAGTGTCACCCACTCCCTGTGCGGAGAGAATGAAGCCTGGCTGCTAAGGAGACACGAGCGCACGACTAGGGCAGGCGCGCCTGCTCCACTCTGAGAAAAGAGTCTTGGCAGAAGGCAGGCCTGTCCTGTGCCTCCTGGCCAAGGGGACAGCAGCTCCTTGGCCACCTGTCCATAGGGCAGACGAGGTCTTGCTACCAGGCGCGCGGCCCTGAAAATCGAAGAAATAGCTCCTGGAGGTACGAACGGGCAGTCAGATGCCGTCTTCCTCTAGGATATGGAAGCTTGAAGGAGGCACGGGGTTTCCGGGGAAGGAGTGGGGACAGTCCCTCAAGGCTCCCGATTCAGTGCACGTGCGGTGTGCAGGGATCCTGTCGCCTCTCCTTTCCTGTGGTGAAGGCACTGGCCTAGACCGCGAGTCCGCCTGTGCGCCCGAGAAAAAGGCCAAGCATTGCCTACACCGGGAGATGGTAGTGTGCATAGAGTGCAAAGCTAGGCCACGCACGCTGCTGCAGCTTTGTGGCTCTGTCTGCTGAGTTAGGCCTGGCAGGGTGAACTCAGGGCACGAATATGGAGCCCAGGAAAGCAAGGCCCAAGAGGCACCAGCTCTCCCGCAGCTCTTCTTCCCTTACGCGACAGAACATAGGCCCAAAGCCTTGCTGAGGAAGCCGTGGCGAAGTGCAGTTCGCACCAAGCCCAAAGCCTCTGCGAAAGCAGAGCAGGTGCTGGAACATCAGAGTCGGTCCTGTGAGCTGCTGTTGCTGCTTGCCTTAACCTAGTATTCACAGCACGGTGGGAGAAACCCGCATAGAGCAAAAGCCTCTTTGTATGTGCATCCCCTCTGGGAAAGCACAGCATTCGCTGGGAAATCAGTGTCGGTTCTGTGGGATGCTGATGCCGCTTGCCTGAACATAGTCTCTGAAGCATGGTGGGAGAAACCCGTATGGAGCGAAATCCTCTTAGCCCGGTCATCCCCTCTGCCTGAGAGAGAAGCGTGGTTGCGCCTGTGGAAGCAGACTGAAGGAAAGGGACACGAGTGTCACTGCGCTCCCCAGGAGCATGTCTGGGAAAGGCACAGCAACGCCGCCCCGGGAGAAGACAAGGAGCCATTGGCCTTGCTGTCGGGAAACGGTCATGAAGCAGGAGAGCGTTCCCTGGCAGGAAAAGCGGGCCGGTGGCAACACAAGTGTCACCCGCTCCCTGTGCGGAGAGACGAAGCCTGGCTGCTAAGGAGATACGAGGAGACGACTAGGGCAGGCGCGCGTGCTCCACTCTGAGGAAGGGGTCTGGGCAGAAGGCATGTCTGTCCTTAGCCTCTGTTCCCAAGGGGACAGCATCTCCTTGGCCACCTGTCCCAAGGGCAGACTTGGGCTTGCCACCAGGTGCCACACACGGAACGCGCAGAAACAGCTCCCTGGAAAAACGGGCAGTCAGATGCCATCTTCCACCAAGATGTGGCAGCGTTGTGGGTGGCAGGGGTTGTGCCGGGGAAGGAGTGGGGACAGTCCCCCACAGGTCCCCACCCCAGTGCACGGGCCGTGTGCAGGGATCCTGTCGCTTCCTCTCTCCTGTGGGGATGGCACTGGCCTATTCCCCGAGTCTGCCTGAGCGCCGGAGCAAAGGGCAAAGCCTTGCCTACGCCAGGAGATGGTAATGGGCATAGAGTGCCATGCTAGGCCATGCACGCTGCTGCAGGGATGTGACTGTGTCTGCTTAGTTCGGCTTGGCAGGGTGAACCGAGGGCGCGAACATGGAGCCCGAGAAAGCAAGGCCCAAGAGGCACCAGCTCTCCCGCAGCTCTTCTTCCCTGACGCGACAGAGCGAACGACCAAAGCCTTGCTGAGGAAGCAGCAGCGAAGTGCGCTTCGCGCCAAGCTGAAAACCTCTGCAAAAGCATAGCGGTCGCTGGGAAATCAGTCTGTTCTGTGGGCTGCTTTTGTTGCTTGCCTTAGCCTCGTGTTCGCAGCACGATGGTAGAAACCCGCATAGAGCCAAAGCGTCGTTGCCGGGCATCCCCTCTGGGAAAGCACAGCATTCTTTGGGAAATCAGAGTCGGGTCTGTGGGACGATGCTGCTGCTTGCCTGAGCTGGTCTCCACAGCACGTTGTGATAAAACCGCATGGAGCGAAATCCTCTTTGCCCGGGCATCCCCTCTGCCCGAGAGAGAAGCGAGGTTGCACCTGTGGAAAGAGGCTTAAGGAAAGGGACACGTCTGTCACTGTGCTGCCCAGGAGCACGTCTGTGGAAGGGGCAGCACGCTGCCCGGGGAGAAGAGAAGGATCCGTTGGCCTTCTGGTCTGGAAACGGTTGCGAAGCAGGAGAGCCGGCCCCGGCAGGAACAGCGGGCCGGTGGCAATACAAGTTTCACACCCGCTCCCTGTGCGGAGAGACGGAAGCCCGGCTGCTAAGGAGACACGAGGGGATGACTAGGGCAGGGCGCGTGCTCCACTCTGAGGAAGGAGTCTGGGCAGAAAGCATTCCTGTCCTGTGCCTCTGGGCCCAAGGAGACAGCAGCTCCTTGGCCACCTGTCCCTGGGGCAGACATGCGCTTGCCACCAGCCGCCGACACTGAGCTCGCTGAAACAGCTCCCTGAAAGAACGGGCAGTCAGATGCCGTTTTCCTCCAGGATGTGGAAGCTTGGAGGAGGCCCGGGGTTTTCCGGGGAAGGAGTGGGGACAGTCCCCCCAGGCTCCCGATTCAGGGCACGTGCGGTGTGCAGGGATCCTGTCGCCTCTCCTTTCCTGTGGGGAAAGCACTGGCCTAGTCTGCGAGTCCGCCTGAGCGGCAGAGCAAAAGGCCAAGCGTTGCCTACACTGGGGCATGGCAGTGTGCATAGAGTGCCATCCTAGGCTTCGCATGCTGCTGCAGGGTTGTGGCCGTGCCTGCTTAGTTCGGCCTGGGAGGGTGAACCCTGGGCGTGAACATGGAGCCCGGGGAAGCAAGGCCCAAGAGGAACATCTGTCCCGCAGCTCTTCTTCCCTGATGCGACAGAGCGAATGCCCAAAGCCTTGCTGAGGAAGCAGCAGCAAAGTGCGGTTCACGCCAAACTGAAAACCCCTGCGAAAGCATATCAGTCGTTGGGAAAGCAGAGTCGGGTCTGTGGTCTGCTCTTCCTGCTTGCCTTGGCCTCATATTCGCAGCAGGGTGGGAGAAACCCTCATTGAGCGAAGCCTCTTTGCCCGGGCATCCCCTCTGGGAAAGCACAGCACGCCTGTCCTGAGCCTCTGGGCCCAAGGAGACAGCAGCTCCGTCGCCACCTGTCCCTGTGGAGACATGGGCTTGCCACCAGGCGCCTACCCTGAACTCGCAGGAAAATCTCCCTGAAAGAACTGGCAGTCAGATTCCGTCGTCCTCCAGGATGTGAAAGCGTTCACGGAGTCACGGGGTGTCCAGAAAAGGAGTGGGGATGAGTCCCCCACAGCTCCCCATCCCAGTGCGAGGGCAGTGTGCAGGGATCCTGTCGCCTCTCCTCTCCTGTGGGGAAGGAAGTGGCCTAGTCCCCGAGTCCGCCTGCCCGCCAGAGCAAAAGGCCAAGCGTTGCCTGAACCGGGAGATGGTAGTGTGCATAGAGTGCCATCCTAGGCCACGCCCGCTGCTGCATTGTTGTCTCTGTGTCTGCTTAGTTTGGCCTGGCAGGGTGAACCGAGGGCGCGAACATGGAGCCCAGGAAAGCAAGGCTCAAGAGGCACCAGCTCTCTCGCGGCTCTTCTTCCCTGACGCGACAGAGCGAAAGCGCCAAGCCTTGCTGAGGAATCAGCAGCGAAGTGCGTTTCGCGCCAAGCTGAAAACTTCTGTTGAAAGCATAGCAGTCGCTGGGAAATCAGAGTCGGTTCTGTGGGCTGCTGTTGCTGCTTGACTTAGCCTAGTATTCGCAGCACGGCGGGAGAAACCCGCATAGAGCGAAAGCCTCTTTGCCTGGGCATCGCCTCTGGGAAAGCACAGCATTCTCTGGGTAATCAGAGTCGGGTTTGTGGGATGCTGCTGCTGCTTGCCTGAGCTAGTCTCCACAGCATGGTGTAATAAACCCGCGTGGAGCAAAATCCTCTATGCCCGTGCCTCCCCTCTGCCAGAGAGACTAGCGTGGTTGCGCTTGTGGAAACAACCTTAAGGAAAATCTGTCACTGCGCTCCCCAGGAGCATGTCGGGGAAGGTGCAGCTCACCCCCTTCCG
The DNA here is from genome assembly GCF_011764305.1 of Mustela putorius furo. NCBI lineage: Eukaryota > Metazoa > Chordata > Mammalia > Carnivora > Mustelidae > Mustela > Mustela putorius. The sequence goes on along the minus strand of NW_025421376.1, from coordinate 56,236 downwards.
GGAGAAGAGAAGGAGCCGTTGGCCTTGCTGTCGGGAAACGGTCGTGAAGCAGGAGAGCCTGCCACGGCAGGAACAGGAACAGCGGGCGGGTGGCAAGACAAGTGTCACCCACTCCCTGTGCGGAGAGAATGAAGCCTGGCTGCTAAGGAGACACGAGCGCACGACTAGGGCAGGCGCGCCTGCTCCACTCTGAGAAAAGAGTCTTGGCAGAAGGCAGGCCTGTCCTGTGCCTCCTGGCCAAGGGGACAGCAGCTCCTTGGCCACCTGTCCATAGGGCAGACGAGGTCTTGCTACCAGGCGCGCGGCCCTGAAATCGAAGAAATAGCTCCTGGAGGTACGAACGGGCAGTCAGATGCCGTCTTCCTCTAGGATATGGAAGCTTGAAGGAGGCACGGGGTTTCCGGGGAAGGAGTGGGGACAGTCCCTCAAGGCTCCCGATTCAGTGCACGTGCGGTGTGCAGGGATCCTGTCGCCTCTCCTTTCCTGTGGTGAAGGCACTGGCCTAGACCGCGAGTCCGCCTGTGCGCCCGAGAAAAAGGCCAAGCATTGCCTACACCGGGAGATGGTAGTGTGCATAGAGTGCAAAGCTAGGCCACGCACGCTGCTGCAGCTTTGTGGCTCTGTCTGCTGAGTTAGGCCTGGCAGGGTGAACTCAGGGCACGAATATGGAGCCCAGGAAAGCAAGGCCCAAGAGGCACCAGCTCTCCCGCAGCTCTTCTTCCCTTACGCGACAGAACATAGGCCCAAAGCCTTGCTGAGGAAGCCGTGGCGAAGTGCAGTTCGCACCAAGCCCAAAGCCTCTGCGAAAGCAGAGCAGGTGCTGGAACATCAGAGTCGGTCCTGTGAGCTGCTGTTGCTGCTTGCCTTAACCTAGTATTCACAGCACGGTGGGAGAAACCCGCATAGAGCAAAAGCCTCTTTGTATGTGCATCCCCTCTGGGAAAGCACAGCATTCGCTGGGAAATCAGTGTCGGTTCTGTGGGATGCTGATGCCGCTTGCCTGAACATAGTCTCTGAAGCATGGTGGGAGAAACCCGTATGGAGCGAAATCCTCTTAGCCCGGTCATCCCCTCTGCCTGAGAGAGAAGCGTGGTTGCGCCTGTGGAAGCAGACTGAAGGAAAGGGACACGAGTGTCACTGCGCTCCCCAGGAGCATGTCTGGGAAAGGCACAGCAACGCCGCCCCGGGAGAAGACAAGGAGCCATTGGCCTTGCTGTCGGGAAACGGTCATGAAGCAGGAGAGCGTTCCCTGGCAGGAAAAGCGGGCCGGTGGCAACACAAGTGTCACCCGCTCCCTGTGCGGAGAGACGAAGCCTGGCTGCTAAGGAGATACGAGGAGACGACTAGGGCAGGCGCGCGTGCTCCACTCTGAGGAAGGGGTCTGGGCAGAAGGCATGTCTGTCCTTAGCCTCTGTTCCCAAGGGGACAGCATCTCCTTGGCCACCTGTCCCAAGGGCAGACTTGGGCTTGCCACCAGGTGCCACACACGGAACGCGCAGAAACAGCTCCCTGGAAAAACGGGCAGTCAGATGCCATCTTCCACCAAGATGTGGCAGCGTTGTGGGTGGCAGGGGTTGTGCCGGGGAAGGAGTGGGGACAGTCCCCCACAGGTCCCCACCCCAGTGCACGGGCCGTGTGCAGGGATCCTGTCGCTTCCTCTCTCCTGTGGGGATGGCACTGGCCTATTCCCCGAGTCTGCCTGAGCGCCGGAGCAAAGGGCAAAGCCTTGCCTACGCCAGGAGATGGTAATGGGCATAGAGTGCCATGCTAGGCCATGCACGCTGCTGCAGGGATGTGACTGTGTCTGCTTAGTTCGGCTTGGCAGGGTGAACCGAGGGCGCGAACATGGAGCCCGAGAAAGCAAGGCCCAAGAGGCACCAGCTCTCCCGCAGCTCTTCTTCCCTGACGCGACAGAGCGAACGACCAAAGCCTTGCTGAGGAAGCAGCAGCGAAGTGCGCTTCGCGCCAAGCTGAAAACCTCTGCAAAAGCATAGCGGTCGCTGGGAAATCAGTCTGTTCTGTGGGCTGCTTTTGTTGCTTGCCTTAGCCTCGTGTTCGCAGCACGATGGTAGAAACCCGCATAGAGCCAAAGCGTCGTTGCCGGGCATCCCCTCTGGGAAAGCACAGCATTCTTTGGGAAATCAGAGTCGGGTCTGTGGGACGATGCTGCTGCTTGCCTGAGCTGGTCTCCACAGCACGTTGTGATAAAACCGCATGGAGCGAAATCCTCTTTGCCCGGGCATCCCCTCTGCCCGAGAGAGAAGCGAGGTTGCACCTGTGGAAAGAGGCTTAAGGAAAGGGACACGTCTGTCACTGTGCTGCCCAGGAGCACGTCTGTGGAAGGGGCAGCACGCTGCCCGGGGAGAAGAGAAGGATCCGTTGGCCTTCTGGTCTGGAAACGGTTGCGAAGCAGGAGAGCCGGCCCCGGCAGGAACAGCGGGCCGGTGGCAATACAAGTTTCACCCGCTCCCTGTGCGGAGAGACGGAAGCCCGGCTGCTAAGGAGACACGAGGGGATGACTAGGGCAGGGCGCGTGCTCCACTCTGAGGAAGGAGTCTGGGCAGAAAGCATTCCTGTCCTGTGCCTCTGGGCCCAAGGAGACAGCAGCTCCTTGGCCACCTGTCCCTGGGGCAGACATGCGCTTGCCACCAGCCGCCGACACTGAGCTCGCTGAAACAGCTCCCTGAAAGAACGGGCAGTCAGATGCCGTTTTCCTCCAGGATGTGGAAGCTTGGAGGAGGCCCGGGGTTTTCCGGGGAAGGAGTGGGGACAGTCCCCCCAGGCTCCCGATTCAGGGCACGTGCGGTGTGCAGGGATCCTGTCGCCTCTCCTTTCCTGTGGGGAAAGCACTGGCCTAGTCTGCGAGTCCGCCTGAGCGGCAGAGCAAAAGGCCAAGCGTTGCCTACACTGGGGCATGGCAGTGTGCATAGAGTGCCATCCTAGGCTTCGCATGCTGCTGCAGGGTTGTGGCCGTGCCTGCTTAGTTCGGCCTGGGAGGGTGAACCCTGGGCGTGAACATGGAGCCCGGGGAAGCAAGGCCCAAGAGGAACATCTGTCCCGCAGCTCTTCTTCCCTGATGCGACAGAGCGAATGCCCAAAGCCTTGCTGAGGAAGCAGCAGCAAAGTGCGGTTCACGCCAAACTGAAAACCCCTGCGAAAGCATATCAGTCGTTGGGAAAGCAGAGTCGGGTCTGTGGTCTGCTCTTCCTGCTTGCCTTGGCCTCATATTCGCAGCAGGGTGGGAGAAACCCTCATTGAGCGAAGCCTCTTTGCCCGGGCATCCCCTCTGGGAAAGCACAGCACGCCTGTCCTGAGCCTCTGGGCCCAAGGAGACAGCAGCTCCGTCGCCACCTGTCCCTGTGGAGACATGGGCTTGCCACCAGGCGCCTACCCTGAACTCGCAGGAAAATCTCCCTGAAAGAACTGGCAGTCAGATTCCGTCGTCCTCCAGGATGTGAAAGCGTTCACGGAGTCACGGGGTGTCCAGAAAAGGAGTGGGGATGAGTCCCCCACAGCTCCCCATCCCAGTGCGAGGGCAGTGTGCAGGGATCCTGTCGCCTCTCCTCTCCTGTGGGGAAGGAAGTGGCCTAGTCCCCGAGTCCGCCTGCCCGCCAGAGCAAAAGGCCAAGCGTTGCCTGAACCGGGAGATGGTAGTGTGCATAGAGTGCCATCCTAGGCCACGCCCGCTGCTGCATTGTTGTCTCTGTGTCTGCTTAGTTTGGCCTGGCAGGGTGAAACCGAGGGCGCGAACATGGAGCCCAGGAAAGCAAGGCTCAAGAGGCACCAGCTCTCTCGCGGCTCTTCTTCCCTGACGCGACAGAGCGAAAGCGCCAAGCCTTGCTGAGGAATCAGCAGCGAAGTGCGTTTCGCGCCAAGCTGAAAACTTCTGTTGAAAGCATAGCAGTCGCTGGGAAATCAGAGTCGGTTCTGTGGGCTGCTGTTGCTGCTTGACTTAGCCTAGTATTCGCAGCACGGCGGGAGAAAACCCGCATAGAGCGAAAGCCTCTTTGCCTGGGCATCGCCTCTGGGAAAGCACAGCATTCTCTGGGTAATCAGAGTCGGGTTTGTGGGGGATGCTGCTGCTGCTTGCCTGAGCTAGTCTCCACAGCATGGTGTAATAAACCCGCGTGGAGCAAAATCCTCTATGCCCGTGCCTCCCCTCTGCCAGAGAGACTAGCGTGGTTGCGCTTGTGGAAACAACCTTAAGGAAAATCTGTCACTGCGCTCCCCAGGAGCATGTCGGGGAAGGTGCAGCTCACCCCTTCCGGGAGAAGAGAAGGAGCCGTTGGCCTTGCTGTCGGGAAACGGTCGTGAAGCAGGAGAGCCTGCCACGGCAGGAACAGGAACAGCGGGCGGGTGGCAAGACAAGTGTCACCCACTCCCTGTGCGGAGAGAATGAAGCCTGGCTGCTAAGGAGACACGAGCGCACGACTAGGGCAGGCGCGCCTGCTCCACTCTGAGAAAAAGAGTCTTGGCAGAAGGCAGGCCTGTCCTGTGCCTCCTGGCCAAGGGGACAGCAGCTCCTTGGCCACCTGTCCATAGGGCAGACGAGGTCTTGCTACCAGGCGCGCGGCCCTGAAATCGAAGAAATAGCTCCTGGAGGTACGAACGGGCAGTCAGATGCCGTCTTCCTCTAGGATATGGAAGCTTTGAAGGAGGCACGGGGTTTCCGGGGAAGGAGTGGGGACAGTCCCTCAAGGCTCCCGATTCAGTGCACGTGCGGTGTGCAGGGATCCTGTCGCCTCTCCTTTCCTGTGGTGAAGGCACTGGCCTAGCCTACCGCGAGTCCGCCTGTGCGCCCGAGAAAAAGGCCAAGCATTGCCTACACCGGGAGATGGTAGTGTGCATAGAGTGCAAAGCTAGGCCACGCACGCTGCTGCAGCTTTGTGGCTCTGTCTGCTGAGTTAGGCCTGGCAGGGTGAACTCAGGGCACGAATATGGAGCCCAGGAAAGCAAGGCCCAAGAGGCACCAGCTCTCCCGCAGCTCTTCTTCCCTTACGCGACAGAACATAGGCCCAAAGCCTTGCTGAGGAAGCCGTGGCGAAGTGCAGTTCGCACCAAGCCCAAAGCCTCTGCGAAAGCAGAGCAGGTGCTGGAACATCAGAGTCGGTCCTGTGAGCTGCTGTTGCTGCTTGCCTTAACCTAGTATTCACAGCACGGTGGGAGAAACCCGCATAGAGCAAAAGCCTCTTTGTATGTGCATCCCCTCTGGGAAAGCACAGCATTCGCTGGGAAATCAGTGTCGGTTCTGTGGGATGCTGATGCCGCTTGCCTGAACATAGTCTCTGAAGCATGGTGGGAGAAACCCGTATGGAGCGAAATCCTCTTAGCCCGGTCATCCCCTCTGCCTGAGAGAGAAGCGTGGTTGCGCCTGTGGAAGCAGACTGAAGGAAAGGGACACGAGTGTCACTGCGCTCCCCAGGAGCATGTCTGGGAAAGGCACAGCAACGCCGCCCCCCGGGAGAAGACAAGGAGCCATTGGCCTTGCTGTCGGGAAACGGTCATGAAGCAGGAGAGCGTTCCCTGGCAGGAAAAGCGGGCCGGTGGCAACACAAGTGTCACCCGCTCCCTGTGCGGAGAGAGACGAAGCCTGGCTGCTAAGGAGATACGAGGAGACGACTAGGGCAGGCGCGCGTGCTCCACTCTGAGGAAGGGGTCTGGGCAGAAGGCATGTCTGTCCTTAGCCTCTGTTCCCAAGGGGACAGCATCTCCTTGGCCACCTGTCCCAAGGGCAGACTTGGGCTTGCCACCAGGTGCCACACACGGAACGCGCAGAAACAGCTCCCTGGAAAAACGGGCAGTCAGATGCCATCTTCCACCAAGATGTGGCAGCGTTGTGGGTGGCAGGGGTTGTGCCGGGGAAGGAGTGGGGACAGTCCCCCACAGGTCCCCACCCCAGTGCACGGGCCGTGTGCAGGGATCCTGTCGCTTCCTCTCTCCTGTGGGGATGGCACTGGCCTATTCCCCGAGTCTGCCTGAGCGCCGGAGCAAAGGGCAAAGCCTTGCCTACGCCAGGAGATGGTAATGGGCATAGAGTGCCATGCTAGGCCATGCACGCTGCTGCAGGGATGTGACTGTGTCTGCTTAGTTCGGCTTGGCAGGGTGAACCGAGGGCGCGAACATGGAGCCCGAGAAAGCAAGGCCCAAGAGGCACCAGCTCTCCCGCAGCTCTTCTTCCCTGACGCGACAGAGCGAACGACCAAAGCCTTGCTGAGGAAGCAGCAGCGAAGTGCGCTTCGCGCCAAGCTGAAAACCTCTGCAAAAGCATAGCGGTCGCTGGGAAATCAGTCTGTTCTGTGGGCTGCTTTTGTTGCTTGCCTTAGCCTCGTGTTCGCAGCACGATGGTAGAAACCCGCATAGAGCCAAAGCGTCGTTGCCGGGCATCCCCTCTGGGAAAGCACAGCATTCTTTGGGAAATCAGAGTCGGGTCTGTGGGACGATGCTGCTGCTTGCCTGAGCTGGTCTCCACAGCACGTTGTGATAAAACCGCATGGAGCGAAATCCTCTTTGCCCGGGCATCCCCTCTGCCCGAGAGAGAAGCGAGGTTGCACCTGTGGAAAGAGGCTTAAGGAAAGGGACACGTCTGTCACTGTGCTGCCCAGGAGCACGTCTGTGGAAGGGGCAGCACGCTGCCCGGGGAGAAGAGAAGGATCCGTTGGCCTTCTGGTCTGGAAACGGTTTTTGCGAAGCAGGAGAGCCGGCCCCGGGCAGGAACAGCGGGCCGGTGGCAATACAAGTTTCACCCCCGCTCCCTGTGCGGAGAGACGGAAGCCCGGCTGCTAAGGAGACACGAGGGGATGACTAGGGCAGGGCGCGTGCTCCACTCTGAGGAAGGAGTCTGGGCAGAAAGCATTCCTGTCCTGTGCCTCTGGGCCCAAGGAGACAGCAGCTCCTTGGCCACCTGTCCCTGGGGCAGACATGCGCTTGCCACCAGCCGCCGACACTGAGCTCGCTGAAACAGCTCCCTGAAAGAACGGGCAGTCAGATGCCGTTTTCCTCCAGGATGTGGAAGCTTGGAGGAGGCCCGGGGTTTTCCGGGGAAGGAGTGGGGACAGTCCCCCCAGGCTCCCGATTCAGGGCACGTGCGGTGTGCAGGGATCCTGTCGCCTCTCCTTTCCTGTGGGGAAAGCACTGGCCCTAGTCTGCGAGTCCGCCTGAGCGGCAGAGCAAAAGGCCAAGCGTTGCCTACACTGGGGCATGGCAGTGTGCATAGAGTGCCATCCTAGGCTTCGCATGCTGCTGCAGGGTTGTGGCCGTGCCTGCTTAGTTCGGCCTGGGAGGGTGAACCCTGGGCGTGAACATGGAGCCCGGGGAAGCAAGGCCCAAGAGGAACATCTGTCCCGCAGCTCTTCTTCCCTGATGCGACAGAGCGAATGCCCAAAAGCCTTGCTGAGGAAGCAGCAGCAAAGTGCGGTTCACGCCAAACTGAAAACCCCTGCGAAAGCATATCAGTCGTTGGAAAGCAGAGTCGGGTCTGTGGTCTGCTCTTCCTGCTTGCCTTGGCCTCATATTCGCAGCAGGGTGGGAGAAACCCTCATTGAGCGAAGCCTCTTTGCCCGGGCATCCCCTCTGGGAAAGCACAGCACGCCTGTCCTGAGCCTCTGGGCCCAAGGAGACAGCAGCTCCGTCGCCACCTGTCCCTGTGGAGACATGGGCTTGCCACCAGGCGCCTACCCTGAACTCGCAGGAAAATCTCCCTGAAAGAACTGGCAGTCAGATTCCGTCGTCCTCCAGGATGTGAAAAGCGTTCACGGAGTCACGGGGTGTCCAGAAAAGGAGTGGGGATGAGTCCCCCACAGCTCCCCATCCCAGTGCGAGGGCAGTGTGCAGGGATCCTGTCGCCTCTCCTCTCCTGTGGGAAGGAAGTGGCCTAGTCCCCGAGTCCGCCTGCCCGCCAGAGCAAAAGGCCAAGCGTTGCCTGAACCGGGAGATGGTAGTGTGCATAGAGTGCCATCCTAGGCCACGCCCCGCTGCTGCATTGTTGTCTCTGTGTCTGCTTAGTTTGGCCTGGCAGGGTGAAGAACCGAGGGCGCGAAACTGGAGCCCAGGAAAGCAAGGCTCAAGAGGTTACCAGCTCTCTCGGCGGCTCTTCTTCCACTGACGCGACATAAGCGAAAGCGCCAAGCCTTGCTGATAAGTCAATCATCAGCGATAGTGCGTTTCGCGCCCAAGCTGAAAACTTCTGTGAAAGCATTAGCAGTCGCTGGGAATCAGAGTCGGTTTCTGTGGGCTGCTGTTGCTGCTTGAACTTAGCCTAGTATTCCTCAGCACAACGGCGGAGAAACCCGCATAGCAGCGAAAGCCTCTTTGCCTGGGCATCGCCTCTGGGAAAGCACAGCATTCTTTGGGTAATCAGAGTCGGGTTTGTGGGATGCTGCTGCTGCTTGCCTGAGCTATGTCTCCACAGCATGGTGTAATAACCCGCGTGGAGCAAAATCCGCTATGCCCGTCCCGTGCCTCCCCTCTGCCAGAGAGACTAGCGTGGTTGGCGCTTGTGGAAACACCCTTAAGGAAAAATATGTCACTCTGCGCTCCCCAGGAGCATGTCGGGGAAGGTGCAGCTCACCCATTACGGGAGCAGAGAAGGGAGCCGTTGGCCTTGCGTTCAAAAAACGGTCGTGACCAGCAGGAGAAGCTGCCAAGTCAGGAACAGGAACACGCGGGGCCGGGTGGCAAGACAACGTGTCCACCCACTCCACTGTGAGGAGAAGAGAGAAGCGAGAGAGAGCCTGGGTGCCTCTAAGGATACAATCTGCGCACGACTACGCAGGCTCGTCCTCTTTTTGCTGTTTGAGTACCCAACCTTGGCAGAAGGCAGGCCCTGTCCCTATTTGCCCTCTTGGCCAGGGGGAAACCCAGCAGCTCTTTGCCACCTGTCCCCCATAAGGGCAGAGAAAGTACACGAGTTCTTGATACCAGGCCCCCTCCCGCCCGGGATCCCCCCTGGAAAAAATCGTAGAGCAAATAGCTCCTGGGGGTTACGAACGGCGCAGTCCCCAGTGCCCCCGTCTTTTCCCTATAGGATATGGAAAAGCGTTTTTGAAGGAGGAACGGGTCTCCGGGGACCCCGTCGCCGGCCCGTCCCCCTCACGGGGCCCCCGATCGTGCACGGCCGGGTGTGCCAGGCCATGGCCTGACATTTCATGTCGGTTATGGCACTGGCTAGAACACGGCGAGTGCCATTCCCATGTGCGCCCGGACAAGGCAAAAGCATTGCCGACACAGGGACGATCCTCCTGTTCATAGAGTGCAAAAGCTAGGGCCCGCCCACCGTGTGTGCAGGCTTTGTGGGCTCTGTTTGGTGAGTGAGGACTGGAGGTGACGCAGGGCCCCACTATGGAGCCAGGCAGGAAAGCAAGGGCCCCAAGAGGCACCAGCTCTCCAGCAGCTCTTTTACCTTAAGCGATCAGAACAGCGGCCCCATAGCTCTCTGCTTGAGGAAGCCCCTCAGCACTGTGGGCGAACGTGCCCATTCGCACCAAGCACAACAAAGGCCTTCTGCGAAAGCGCAGCATGCTGCTGTTGACATTTTTCACGGTAGTTTCGAGGCACTGCTTGCTGGCTGTTGCTGCTTGCCCTTAACCTACTGTATTATCAGCCACGGTGGGCGGAAACCCGACATTTTAGGCAAAAGCCCTCTTTGTTTTTGTGCATCCCTTTCTGGGTAAATGTTCACACAGCATTCGTCTTTTGGGAATCCAGTGTCGGTTTTCTGTTTTTGGATGAGTGGATGCACGCTTGCCTGAAACATTAGTCTATGACAAGGCACTGGTGGGAGACAGAAACCCGTATTTGGAGGCGACCTCTCCTTCTTTTGTAGCCGGTGCTTTTATCACCTCTGCCTCCGATTTTTTTTTTTTCGCAGGACGGCTGCTGGTTGACGTGTGGCATTTTTGTGGACTAGCTTAGTATCTGAAGGAAAGGGACACGAGTGTGCACTGCGCTCCCCAGGAGCATGTCTGGGAAAAAAGGAATCTTATGGCACACGCCCTCCAGGGATGAGGACGGCAAATGGAGCTAATTTTGGCCCCTTGATGTCGGGAACACGCGGGCATTTGAAGCAAGGAGAGCGGTTCCGATCGGCTAGCCGACAATTTAGTAGGGTTGCCGGTGGCAATCTTACAAGTTGTCACACCCTGCTCCCTGTGAGGACGCAGGGACGAGGCCTTGGGCAGTCTAAGGACGATACGAGGGGAAGTTAGACCCTACGGGCAGGCGCAGCGTGTTTTTTCTTTCAATCTTGAGGAAGGTTTGGTCTGCAGAAAGGCCATAGTGGTATTGTCTGTCCTTCTGCCATGTCAAGGGGACAGCATTTCCTTGGCACCGTACCAGGGCAGCATTTCACCTTGGCCACCAGGTGCCATCACACGGATACGGCAGCAGCAGAACCAGTTGCTAACTGACCAACGGGGCAGTCAGATGCCATCTTCCCCCAAGATGTGGCAAGCGTGGTCCCCCTGGCCAGGGGTTGTCCCCTTCCCTTTTTTCCTTTTCTTGCCACCAGTGTCCCCACCCCAGTGCACTGGAACGCTGCATGAAACCCCCAGTTTCCTTTATCCTGTGGAATATCACGGGCGAGTCCGAGTTTGCATGCAGCGCCGGACCAAATGGCAAGCATCTGCCTATGCGGAGATGGCAATGGGATAGCGTGCCCATCGCGTCGGCCATGACACGTTGTCGCAGGGATGTGTGACTGTGTCTCCTTAGGCGGGATTGGCAGTGTGAAAACCGAGGTCCCACAAATGGCGCCTACACGAGCGAGCAAGGGCCAAGAAGCACCCAGTATACCTGCCCGCTCTCTCTCTTCCATTAGGTGGGTTTTTGCGAACGACCAAAGGCTTGATGAGGAAGCAGTCAGCAAAGAGCGCTTCGCGCATAGCTGAACAAGTTGGCTAATTTTAGCACTGTCGGCGACCCGTCCCAATCAGTGGGTCGGGGGGCTCTTTTGTTGCTTGCTTAGCTGTGGTCGCCGTCAGATGGTAGAAACCCGCATAGAGCCAAAGCGTGCGGGGCGGCAGCGTACCGTCGGGAAAGCCAAGAAAAACACCCCCAGAAAAAAAAACAATAAAAAAAAAAATAAAAAAAAAAAAAAAAAAAAAAAACAAAGATAAAGGAGACTCTCCAGGAATAAGCAAAAAAAATCAACAGAGAAAAAATTATACTCGAAAAAAAAAACAAAAGAAGGAAAACAAAAAAAAAAAAAACAAAAAAAAAAAAATAGCAAGAAAAAAAAAAAAAAAAAAGAAAAGAAAGAAAAAAACAAAGGAGAAAGAAGAAAAAGAAAATAATGACAAAAAAAGAACAAAAAAAAAAAAACACAAAAGAAAGAAAAAAAAAAAAAGAAAAAAAAAGTAAAAAATAAAAACAAGAACCCCCCCCCAAAAAAAGAAAAAAAAGAAAAAAGCAAAAGAAACTTTTCCCCCTTTTTCCCCCGTTTCCCCTCCTTCTTCCCCCTTCCTCTCCCCGTTTCCCGAAAGGACACTCTTCCGTTTTTCCGTTTATCAGATCTTTTTCTTTTTCTTCCCCTTTTCCCTTCCTTTCCCTTCTCCCCCTTTCCTTTCCCCTTTTCTCCTTTCATTTTCCCCCTTTTTTCTCCCTCGCCTTCCCCCCCCCCCTTTCCCCCTTTCCCTCCCTTTTCCCTTTCCCTTTTCTTCCCTTCTCTCCTCCTCTTCTTTTCCTCCCTTTTTCTCTTTCCCCCTTTCCCCCCTTTTTCTTTCTCTCCCTTTTCCTTCTTTTCTTTTTCTCTCCTTTCTTTTTCCCTCCCCCTTCCTCCCTTTTTTTTTTTCCCCCCTCTTCTTCTTTTCCCTTTTCTTTTTTTTTTTCCTTTCTCCCCTTTTTTCTCCTTCCCCCCCCCCCCCCCCTCTTCCTCCCTTTCTCCCTTCCTTCTGGACTTTTCCCCCCTCTCTCCTTCCTTTCCCCCTTTTTGGGGCCCCCCACTTGTCTCGATCCCCCCTCCCTGTGTCCCCCTCCCCCCCTCCCCTTTTCTTTTCCCCTCCCTTCCCCCCCCCTCCTTCCCTCCCTTTTTTTCCCCTCCCTCTTTTCCCCCCCCTCCCCCTTCAGGGGTGTGGACGTGCATGATGGTTGGCCTGGGATGTGACCCTGGGCGGACACATGTACGCCGGGGAAGCAAAGGCCCAAGAGGCACATCTGTCAAGCAGCTTCTTCACTGATGCGACAAACGGAAGCGAACTGACCCAACGCCTTGCTGCGGAGAGCGAGCCAGCCAAAGTGCGTTCAAGCCAACTGAAACCTGCGAGCATATCAGGTCTGGGACGCCAGAGTCGGGTCTTGGTTGCTAGTACTCGCTGGACTAATCGCGCAGGGTGGCGAAAGCAGGAAACCCTCATTGGAGCGAAGGCTCGTTGGACGGGCATCCACTCTGGGGAATCACAGCAAGCCTGTCCTGAGCCTAGTGGGCCCAAGGAGACAGAAGCTACTTCGCCCATCTGTCCCTGTGGAGGACATGGGTGCTGCACACCAGGCGCCTACCCTGAAACTCTGCAGCGACACATTCTCACCTTGGAAAGAGCAACAGAGCGCCAGTTAAGATTCCGTGTCACCTACAGGAGTGTGAAAAAAAAAGCGTTTCACTGGAGTTCACGGGGTGGCAGATCCCACCACAAAGGAGCTGACTACCCACTGCCCCAGCGCCGGATGAAGTCCACAACAGTTGACCCATATCCCAGTGCGAGGTGGCAAGTGTGCATGGGATCCTGTCGCAGCTCTCCTTCTCCTGTTGGGGGAAGGGAAGCTGGCCAGTGAGTGGCCTAGCCCGAGTCCGCCGCCCCGCCCAGAGCAAAAGGCCAAGCGTTGCCTGAAAACCGGGAGATGGTCGTAGGCATTAGAGTGCCATCCCTGGCCACGCCCGCTGCTGGCTGCTGCCGATGGTCTGTCTCACTTGTGTCTGCTTTGTTTTGGCCTGGCAGGCAGTGTTGTGAACCGGACGGGGCGGCGAACAGGGGGAGACCCGGAATAGCAAGAAGTCAAGATGGCAGCAAGCTCTCTCGCGGCGATCGTTCCTCTGACGCGACAGAGACAGAGCGAAGCGCAGCCTTGCTGAGGGATATCAGAGGCGAAGTGCGTGTCGCGCCAAGCTGAAAAACTTCAATGTTGAAAGAACATAGCAGTCGCGCTGGGAAGGAAATAGGAGCGTCGTTTTGTGGGCTGCTGTTGCTGCGATTGACTTAGACCTAGTATTCGCCAGCACGGCGGGAGAAGGAGAAGAACCAGCATAGAGAGCGAACAGCCTTCTTTTGCCTGGGCATCGCCTCTGGGAAAGCACAGCATTCTCTGGGTAATGTAAAGGGTCGACGGTTGTGGGGAGATTGCGCTGCATGTGCTGCTTGCCTGAGCTAGTCTCGCACAGCATGGTGTACTAACACCAGCGTGGACGCAAAATCCTCTATGCCCGGGCCTCCCTCGGCCAGAGAGACTAGGCGTTTTTGGCGACCGCTTGTGGAAACACAAAACCTTAAGAAAAATCGTGTCACTTTCTCTCTCCCCAGGAGCGATGTCGGGGGAGAGGTGCAGCTCACCCCTTCCGGGAGGAGAAGAGAAGTAGCCAGTGGCACTTGCTGTCGGGAAACGGTCGTGAAGCAGGAGAGAGCCTGCCACGAGCAGGAGACACCTGAACAAGCGGGCGGGTGGTCAAGGACAATTTTCACACCACGTCCTGGGCGGAGAGAACTGAAGCCTGGGGCTGAATGAGACACGATCGCACACGACTACGGTGCAGGCGTCGGCGGCTACACTTGAGAAAGAGTCGTCGGCAGAAGGCAGGCCTGTCCCTTTGTGCTCCTGGACAAGTGGGGACAGAGCTCTTGGCCACCTGGCCATCGGGCAGACGAGGTATTGTATCAGGCGCGCGGTCCCGAAAATCGAAGAATAGTCCTGGACGGTCACGAACGGGCAAGTCAGATGGCCGTTCTTCCTCTAGGATATGGAAGCTGAAGGAGGCACGGGGTTTTCAGGGGAAGGTAAGTGGGGACGCCTTCAAGGATCCCGATTCAGGCACGTGCGGTGTGAAGGGATCCGTCGCCTCTACTTATCGGTGGTGAAGGCAATGAGCACTGGCTAGACCGCGCGTGCGAGCTGTGTGCACGAGGAGGGAAAAAAGGCCAAATCATTGCCTACACCGGGGGATGGTAGTGTGCATAGAGTGGCAATGCTAGGCCACGTAACGCTGCTGCTGCAGCTTTGTGGCTATGTCTGCTGAGTTAGGCTGGCAGGGTGAACTCAGGGCACGAATATGGAGCCCAGGAAAGCAAGGCCCAGGCACCAGCTCTCCCGCAGCTCTTCTTCCCTTACGCGACAGAACATAGGCCCAAAGCCTTGCTGAGGAAGCCGTGGCGGCGCAGTTCGCGACTAAGCCCAAAGCCTCTGCGAAGCAGAGCAGGTGCTGGAACATCAGAGTCGGTCCTGTGAGCTGCTGTTGCTGCTGCCTTAACCTAGTATTCACAGCACGGTGGGAGAAACCCGCATAGAGCAAAGCCTTTGTATGTGCATCCCTCTGGGAAAGCACAGCATTCGCTGGGAAATCAGTGTCGGTTCTGTGGGATGCTGATGCCGCTTGCCTGAACATAGTCTCTGAAGCATGGTGGGAGAAACCCGATGGAGCAAATCCTCTTAGCCCGGTCATCCCTCTGCCTGAGAGAGAAGCGTGGTTGCGCTCTGTGGAAGCAGACTGAAGGAAAGGGACACGAGTGTCACTGCGGCCCCAGGAGCATGTCTGGGCAAGGCACTAGCCAACGCCGCCCGCGGAGAAAGAATACAAGGACACAATTGGCCTTGCGGGGTGTCGGGAGAACGAGGTCTATGACCGCGGAAGAAGCGTATCCCTGGCAGGACAAAGCGGAGCCAGGTGGCATATTGACAAAAGTGTCACCCGCTCCTGTGGGGAGAGACGGAAGCCTGGCTGCTAAGGAGATACGAGGTGATACGACTAGGGAAGGCGGCTCGTGCTTCCACTCTGAAGGAAGTTGGTCTGGGCAGACAGGCCATGTCTGTCATTACCTCCGTTCCCACGGGGACGGGACAGATCTCCTTGAGGCCACCGGTCCCAAGGCAGACTGGGCCGTTGCAAGTCAGGTGCCGACACACGGAACGCGGCAGAAACAGCTCCCCTGAAAAACGTGGCGGCCTTAGTCAGATGCCATCTTCCACCAAGATGTGGCAGCGTGTGCGGGGGGGCAGTGGTTTGTGCCGGGAGTCTTTGGACAGTGGGGACAGGACGGTTTAGGTCCCCACCCCATGTGCAAGGGGGGCTGGTTGCAGGGATCCTGGCGCTTCCTCTCTCCTGTTGGGGAGTTGCAATGGATATATTTCCCGATTCTGCCTGAGCGCGGAAAGCCAAAGGGCAAAAGCCTTGACTACGCCAGGATATGGGGTAATTGGGCATAGAGTGCCATGCTTATTCCATGCACGGGCTGCATGTGATGGGGACGGGGTTCTGCTTAGTTTCGCTGGGTCAGGGTTAAAAACGAGGGCCTCGAACAATGGAGCCCCGGAAATGCAATGGCCAAAAGAGGTCACCAGCTACTCCCCGCAGACGCTGTCTTCTTCCTGACTCCGACAGATCGATACATGAACAAAAGCCTTTCTGAATGATGCCAGCAGCGTGAAGTGGCTTCGCGCCAAGCTTGCAAAAAACCTGCAAAAGCATGAGCACGTTTTTTTCGCTGGGGAACGCAGTCTGTGTGCTTGTGGGCTGGCTTTGTGTGCTTGTCCTTAGCCTCGGTTTTCGGCAAAGGCACGATGGTAGAAACCCTCATAGTAGCCAAAGCGTCGTTGTTCCGGTGCATCCCCTCTGGAAATGCAGCACAGACTTCTTTGTGAAATCCGAGTCGAGTCTGGGGGGACATGCTGCTGCTTGATTGGAGATGGTCTCACTCAAAGAACGTTGTCGATAAATACAACCG
The DNA here is from genome assembly GCF_011764305.1 of Mustela putorius furo. Classification (NCBI taxonomy): domain Eukaryota; kingdom Metazoa; phylum Chordata; class Mammalia; order Carnivora; family Mustelidae; genus Mustela; species Mustela putorius. The sequence continues at coordinate 40,319 of NW_025421376.1, read as the reverse complement.
CATGTGGAGCGAAATCATCTTGCCCGGGCATCCCCTCTGGCCGAGAGGAGAAGAGAGGGGTCGGCAAAGTTGGACAGAGGGCTTCTAAGTAACGGGACCACTTCTTTTCACTGTGCTGCCCAGGAGCTCGTCTGTGGAAGGAGCAGCACGCTCCCCGGGGGAGAAGAAGAGGGACGAAGAGAGATCCCGTTCCGGCCTTTTTTCTGTCTGTGGAAGCACGGTTTTGCGAAGCAGGATAGCCGTCCCACAGGCCGGAAAAGGAGGGGCCGGTGGCAATACGAAGTTTCCTCATTTCACTCAGCCCGCTCCAATGGCGAAGCTATACGGAAAGCACCCGGTGCGAAGGAGACACTAGGGGATGACTAGGGCAGGGCGAGTGCCTCCACTGCTGAGGGACGGAGCTATGGGAGAAGACGGAAAGAAAGCATTTCGGTCCTGTGCCTCGGGTTTCCCAAGGAGACAGCAGCCTCTTGTGCCACCTTGGGCCCTGGGGGCAGACATGCGCTTGCAACCAGCTGAGCCGACACTGAGCTCGCTGAAACAGAGCGCCCTGAACGAATCGGGTCCGTCAGGATCCGCGTTTTCCGTCCAGGGCGTTGATGTGGGAAGCTTGGGAGGAGGGCCGCGTGGTTTTCCGGGGAAGTAGTGGGGACAGCTCGCCCCAGGCTCCCGATTCAGGTCACTGTGCGTTGGCAAGGATCCTGTCGGCAAACTCCTATTTCCTGTTGGAGAAGGAAGCCGGGCCAGGCTGCGAAGGTCCGCCGTGAGGCGGCCCGAGCAAAAGGCCAAGTGTTGCTACCCGTGGGGCATGGGAAGTGTGCATAGAGTGCAATCCTAGGCTGTCGCAGGATGCTGCAGGGTTTGTTGGCCGTGGCTGGCTTAGTTAAGGCGCTGGGAGGGTGAACCCTGGGCGTGAACATGGATCTCCGGGGATGAAGCAAGGCCCAAGAGGAACATCCTGTCCCCGCAGCTCGTCGTCCCGGATGCGACACCAGAGAGACGATATGCCCACAAGCCTTGCTTAGGCAGATGCACGACAACCGTGGCGGTTATCGTCCAAACTGATGAAACACCCGCGAACGCAGATCAGTCGTTGGGACAGATCAGTAGTCTGGGTTCTGTGGTCTGCTGGTCCTGCGTGGTGGCTCTATTTCGCAGCAGGGTGGAGAAACCTCTCATGAGCGAATGCCTCTTTGCCAGGGCATCCGCCTCGGGGAAAGCACAGCACGCCGTCTGCGACTCAGGGCCCCAAGGGTGACAGCGCTCCATCGCCACCTGCCCGTTGAGGAAAGTGCTTTTGCAACCACGGCAATACCGATGAACCTCGTCATGGAAAATCGCCCCTGTAAAGGAAAATGGCAGTCGATTCCGTCTCTCCTCCGGAGTGTGGAAATGCGTTCACGGAGCCACGTAAAGGTCAACGGGTGGTTGGGTCAGAACCGGAAGGGGGATGCGTCCCCCACCTCTTCCCATCCCAGTTCGAGGGCAGTGGAATGCTGGCAGGGAGGGATCCTGGTCGCCTTCCGCGTGGGAAGGAAAGGGCATTGTCCCGAGTAGGGCCTGCCCTCCGCAAGAGCAAAGGCCAAAGCGTGTGCCGAACCGGGAGATGGTAGTGTGCATAGAGTGCCAATCCTGGCCACGCCCGCTGCTGACCTTGTTTCTCTGTGTCTGCTTAGTTTGGCCTGGCAGGGTGAACCGAGGGCGCGAACATGGAGCCCAGGAAAGCAAGGCTCAAGAGGCACCAGCTTCGCTGCTCTTCTTCCTGACGCGACAGAGCGAAGCGCCAAGCCTTGCTGAGGAATCAGCAGCTGGCGCTTTCGCCAAGCTGAAAACTTCTGTGAAAGCTAGCAGTCGCTGGGAAATCAGAGTCGGTTCTGTGGGCTGCTGTTGCTGCTTGACTTAGCCTAGTATTCGCAGCACGGCGGAGAAACCCGCATAGAGCGAAAGCCTCTTGCCTGGGCATCGCTCTGGGAAAGCACAGCATTCTGGGTAATCAGAGTCGGGTTTGTGGGATGCTGCTGCTGCTTGCCTGAGCTAGTCTCCACAGCATGGTGTAATAAACCCGCGTGGAGCAAAATCCTCATGCCCGCCTCCCTCTGCCAGAGAGACTAGCGTGGTGGCGCTTGTGGAAACAACCTAAGGAAAATCTGTCACTGCGCCCCCCAGGAGCATGTCGGGAAGGTGCAGCTCACCCTTCCGGGAGAAGAGAAGGAGCCGCTGGCCTTGCTGTCGGGAAACGGTCGTGGAGCAGGAGAGCCTGCCACGGCAGGAACAGGAACAGCGGGCGGGTGGCAAGACAAGTGTCACCCACTCCCCTGCGGAGAGAATGAAGCCTGGCTGCTAAGGAGACACGAAGACGACTAGGGCAGGCGCCTGCTCCACTCTGAGAAAAGAGTCTTGGCAGAAGGCAGGCCTGTCCTGTGCCTCCTGGCCAAGGGGACAGCCCTTGGCCACCTGTCCATAGGGCAGACGAGGTCTTGCTACCAGGCGCGCCCTGAAATCAAGAAATAGCTCCTGAGGTACGAACGGCAGTCAGATGCCGCCTTCCCAGGATATGGAAGCTTGAAGGAGGCACGGGTTTCGGGAAGGAGTGGGGACAGTCCCTCAAGGCTCCCCGATTCAGTGCACGGGCGTGTGCAGGGATCCTGTCGCCCTCCTTTCCTGTGGTGAAGGCACTGGCCTAGACCGCGAGTCCCCCAGCGCCCGGAGAAAAAGGCCAAGCATTGCCTACACCGGGAGATGGTAGTGTGCATAGAGTGCAAAGCTAGGCCACGACGCTGCTGCAGCTTTGTGGCTCTGTCTGCTGAGTTAGGCCTGGCAGGGTGAACTCAGGGCACGAATATGGAGCCCAGGAAAGCAAGGCCCAAGAGGCACCAGCTCTGCAGCTCTTCTCCCTTACGCGACAGAACATAGGCCCAAAGCCTTGCTGAGGAAGCCGTGGCGTGCAGTTCGCACTAAGCCCAAAGCCTCTGCGAAGCAGAGCAGGTGCTGGAACATCAGAGTCGGTCCTGTGAGCTGCTGTTGCTGCTTGCCTTAACCTAGTATTCACAGCACGGTGGGAGAAACCCGTGATAGAGCAAAGCTCTTTGTATGTGCATCCCTCTGGGAAAGCACAGCATTCGCTGGGAAATCAGTGTCGGTTCTGTGGGATGCTGATTGCCTGAACATAGTCTCTGAAGCATGGTGGGAGAAACCCGATGGAGCGAAATCCTCTTAGCCCGGTCATCCCTCTGCCTGAGAGAAGCTGCTGCGCCTGTGGAAGCAGACTGAAGGAAAGGGACACGAGTGTCACTCGCGCCCCCAGGAGCATGTCTGGGAAAGGCACAGCAACGCCGCTCGAGAAGACAAGGAGCCATTGGCCTTGCTGTCGGAAACGGTCATGAAGCAGGAGAGCGCTCCCTGGCAGGAAAGCGGGCCGGTGGCAACACAAGTGTCACCCGCCCCAGCGGAGAGACGGCCTGGCTGCTAAGGAGATACGAGGAGACGACTAGGGCAGGCTGCGGCTCCACTCTGAGGAAGGGGTCTGGGCAGAAGGCATGTCTGTCCTTAGCCTCTGTCCCAAGGGGACAGCATCTCCTTGGCCACCTGTCCCAAGGGCAGACTTGGCTTGCCACCAGGTGCCACACACGGAACGCCGCAGAAACAGCCCCTGGAAAACGGGCAGTCAGATGCCATCTTCCACCAAGATGTGGCAGCGTGGGTGGCAGGGGTTGTGCCGGGAAGGAGTGGGACAGTCCCCCACAGGTCCCCACCCCAGTGCACGGGCCGTGCAGGGATCCTGTCGCTTCCTCTCTCCTGTGGGGATGGCACTGGCCTATTCCCCGAGTCTGCCTGAGCCGGAGCAAAGGGCAAAGCCTTGCCACGCCAGGAGATGGTAATGGGCATAGAGTGCCATGCTAGCCATGCACGCTGCTGCAGGATGTGACTGTGTCTGCTTAGTTCGGCTTGGCAGGGTGAACCGAGGGCGCTAACATGGAGCCCGAGAAAGCAAGGCCCAAGAGGCACCAGCTCCCCGCAGCTCTTCTTCCCTGACGCGACAGAGCTTAACGACCAAAGCCTTGCTGAGGAAGCAGTAGCGGTGGCGCCGCGCCAAGCTGAAAACCTCTGCAAAGCATAGCGGTCGCTGGGAAATCAGTCTGTTCTGTGGGCTGCTTTGTTGCTTGCCTTAGCCTCGTTCGCAGCACGATGGTAGAAACCCGCATAGAGCCAGCGCCGCTGCCGGGCATCCCTCTGGGAAAGCACAGCATTCTTTGGGAAATCAGAGTCGGGTCTGTGGGACGATGCTGCTGCTTGCCTGAGCTGGTCTCCACAGCACGCCAGATAAAACCGCATGGAGCTTAAATCCTCTTTGCCCGGCATCCCTCTGCCCGAGAGAAGCGAGGTTGCACCTGTGGAAAGAGGCTTAAGGAAAGGGACACGCCTGTCACTGTGCTGCCCAGGAGCACGTTCAGGGAAGGGCAGCACGCTGCCCGGGAGAAGAGAAGGATCCGCTGGCCTTCTGGTCTGGAAACGGGCGGCAGGAGAGCCGCCCCGCAGGAACAGCGGGCCGGTGGCAATACAAGTTTCACCTGGGCCCCCCAGCGGAGAGACGAAGCCCGGCTAAGGAGACACGAGGGATGACTAGGGCAGGCGCTGTGCTCCACTCTGAGGAAGGAGTCTGGGCAGAAAGCATTCCTGTCCTGTGCCTCTGGGCCCAAGGAGACAGCAGCTCCTTGGCCACCTGTCCCTGGGGCAGACATGCGCTTGCCACCAGCCGCCGACACTGAGCTCGCTGAAACAGCTCCCCTGAAAGAACGGGCAGTCAGATTTCCTCCAGGATGTGGAAGCTGGAGGAGGCCGGGGTTTCCTGGGAAGGAGTGGGGACAGTCCCCCAGGCTCCCCGATCAGGGCACGCGGCGTGCAGGGATCCTGTCGCCCTCCTTTCCTGTGGGGAAAGCACTGGCCTAGTCACAGTCCGCCTGAGCGGCAGAGCAAAAGGCAAGCGCTGCCTACACTGGGGCATGGCAGTGCATAGAGTGCCATCCTAGGCTTCAGCATGCTGCTGCAGGGTTGTGGCCGTGCCTGCTTAGTTCGGCCTGGGAGGGTGAACCCTGGGCGGAACATGGAGCCCGGGAAGCAAGGCCCAAGAGGAACATCTGTCCCGCAGCTCTTCTTCCTGATGCTACAGAGCGATGCCAAAGCCTGCTGAGGAAAGCAGCTAGCAGCAAACAAAAGTGGGTTTTCAGCCAAATGAAAACCCCTGCGAAAGCATATCAGTCGGTGGGAAAGCAGGTCGGGTCTTGTGGGTCTGATCTTCCTCTTGCCTTGTGCCTTGGCCTCATATTCGCTAAGCAGGGTGGGAGAAACAATATTGAGCGAAGCCCCTCTTTGCTTCCGGGCATCCACTCCTGGGAAAGCAACAAGCACGGACGTACCTGAGCCCTTGGGCCCCAAGGAGGACAAGCATCTCTGTCGGCCACCTGTCCCTGTGGGAAATGGGCTTGCCACCAGGAGCCTACCTGAACTCGCCAGGAAAAAATTCCCTGAATGACGAACTGGAAGTCAAGAGTCCGTCGTCCTCCAAGGATGTGAAGCCGGACGGAGCACGGGGGTCCAGAAAGGAGTAGTGGGGATGAGTTCCCCCCACAGCTAACAATCCACAGTGCTAGAGGGCAAGTGTGCAGGGGGATCCTGTTCGCATCCCTATCCTGTGGTAGGAAGGAAGTTGCCTAGTCCCTTAGTCCAGTCGCGCCTGCCCGGCAAGAGCAAAAGGGCCCGGCCGTTTCCCTGAACAGTGAGATTGGGTTAGTGTGCATGAGGTTCCCATCCTAGGGCCACGCCACCGCTTGGCTGCTGCCCCCAAATGGTTTGTCTCTATGGTATGCCGAGTTTGGGCCTGGCAGGGGTGCACCTGAGGGGCGCGGAACATGGAGGCCCAGGAAAGCAAGGTTCAAGACGCACCCAGCTTCTCTCGGCGCGGCTCTTCTTCTTCCCTGTACGGCGACAGCGCGAGCGAAGCTCCAATCCCTTGCTGAGGAATCAGCAGCGAAGTGGCGTTTCGCGCGCCACGATTGAAAAATTCCTGTTGCAAGCCATAGACCGTCGTGGGAAATCAAGTCGGGGTGTTTTTTTCTTGTTGGGGCTGGTTTTTTGCTGTGCTTGCTTGCTTAGCCTAGTATTCGACAAGCACGGCGGGAGACACCCGATAGAGCGAAAGCCTCTTTGCCTAGGGCATCGCCTTGGGGAAAGCCACGCATTCTTTTGGGTAATCAGGAGGAGGGTTGGGGGGGATGGCGGCTGCGCTTGCCTGGCTAGTCTTCCACAGCATGGTGTAATAAAACCCGCGGGAGCAAAATCCTCTATGCCCCGCCTCCCTCTGCCAGAGAGACTAGCTGCTGGCGCGAAACAACCTTAAGGAAATCTGTCACGCTTCCCAGGAGCATGTCGGGAAGGTGCAGCTCACCCTTCCGGGAGAAGAGAAGGAGCCGCTGGCCTTGCTGTCGGAAACGGTCGAAGCAGGAGAGCCTGCCACGGCAGGAACAGGAACAGCGGGCGGTGGCAAGACAAGTGTCACCCACTCCCAGCGGAGAGAATGAAGCCTGGCTGCTAAGGAGACACGAGCGACTACTAGGGCAGGCGCCTGCTCCACTCTGGAGAAAAGAGTCTTGGCAGAAGGCAGGCCTGTCCTGTGCCTCCTGGCCAAGGGGACAGCAGCCTTGGCCACCTGTCCATAGGGCAGACGAGGTCTTGCTACCAGGCTGCCCTGAAATCGAAGAAATAGCCCTGGAGGTACTTAACGGGCAGTCAGATGTCAGCTCTCCCAGGATATGGAAGCTTGAAGGAGGCACGGGCTCGGGAAGGAGGGGACAGTCCTCAAGGCTCCCCGATTCAGTGCACGGCGTGTGCAGGATCCTGTCAGCCTCCTTTCCTGTGGTGAAGGCACTGGCCTAGACCGGCAGTCCGCCTGTGCTCGGAGAAAGGCCAAGCATTGCCTACACCGGGAGATGGTAGTGTGCATAGAGTGCAAAGCTAGGCCACGACGCTGCTGCAGCTTTGTGGCTCTGTCTGCTGAGTTAGGCCTGGCAGGGTGAACTCAGGGCACGAATATGGAGCCCAGGAAAGCGCCCAAGAGGCACCAGCTCTCCCGCAGCTCTCTTCCCTTAATGACAGAACATAGGCCCAAAGCCTTGCTGAGGAAGCCGCATGGCGCAGTTCGCACTAAGCCCAAAGCCTCTGGCAGCAGAGCAGGTGCTGGAACATCAGAGTCGGTCCTGTGAGCTGCTGTTGCTTGCCTTAACCTAGTATTCACAGCACGGTGGGAGAAACCCGCATAGAGCAAAGTCTTTGTATGTGCATCCCTCTGGGAAAGCACAGCATCCGCTGGGAAATCAGTGTCGGTTCTGTGGGATGCTGATGCCGCTTTGCCTGAACATAGTCTCTGAAGCATGGTGGGAGAAACCCGTGATGGAGCTTAAATCCTCTTAGCCCGGTCATCCCTCTGCCTGAGAGAGAAGCGCTGGTTGCGCTCTGTGGAAGCAGACTGAAGGAAAGGGACACGAGTGTCACTGCTTCCCCAGGAGCATGTCTGGGAAAGGCACAGCAACCCCGGGAGAAGACAAGGAGCCATTGGCCTTAAGGTCGGGAAACGGTCATGAAGCAGGAGAGCGCCCCTGGCAGGAAAAGCGGGCCGGTGGCAACACAAGTGTCACCCGCCCCTAAAAGGAGAGACGGCCTGGCTGCTAAGGAGATATGAGGAGACGACTAGGGCAGGCGCCGCTCCACTCTGAGGAAGGGTCTGGGCAGAAGGCATGTCTGTCCTTAGCCTCTGTTCCCAAGGGGACAGCATCTCCTTGGCCACCTGTCCCGGGCAGACTTGGGCTTTGCCACCAGGTGCCACACACGGAACGCCGCAGAGAAACAGCCTCCTGGAAAAACGGGCAGTCAGGATGCCATCTTCCACCAAGATGTGGCAGCGCTGTGGGTGGCAGGGGTTGTGCCGGGAAGGAGTGGGGACAGTCCCCACAGGTCCCCACCCCAGTGCACGGGCCGTGCAGGGATCCTGTCGCTTCTCTCTCCTGTGGGGATGGCACTGGCCTATTCCCTCGAAGTCTGCCTGGGCCGGAGCAAAGGGCAAAGCCTTGCCTACGCCAGGAGATGGTAATGGGCAGTGCCATGCTAGGCCATGCACGCTGCAGGGATGTGACTGTGTCTGCTTAGTTCGGCTTGGCCGTGAACCGAGGGCGAACATGGAGCCCGAGAAAGCAAGGCCCAAGAGGCACCAGCTCTCCCGCAGCTCTTCTTCCCTGACGCCGACAGAGCTTAATCCACCAAAGCCTTGCTGAGGAAGCAGCAGCTGGCGCTTCGCCAGCCAAGCTGAAAACCTCTGCAAAGCATAGCGGCGCTGGGAAATCAGTCTGTTCTGTGGGCTGCTTTTGTTGCTTGCCTTAGCCTCGTTCGCAGCACGATGGTAGAAACCCGCATAGAGCCAAAGCTGCCGCTGCCGGGCATCCCTCTGGGAAAGCACAGCATTCTTTGGGAAATCAGAGTCGGGTCTGTGGGACGATGCTGCTGCTTTGCCTGAGCTGGTCTCCACAGCACGTGTGATAAAACCGCATGGAGCCAAATCCCTTTGCCCGGGCATCCCTCTGCCCGAGAGAAGCGAGGCTGCACCTGTGGAAAGAGGCTTAAGGAAAGGGACACGTCTGTCACTGTGCTGCCCAGGAGCACGCTCCAGGAAGGCAGCACGCTGCCCGGGAGAAGAGAAGGATCCGCTGGCCTTCTGGTCTGGAAACGGCTATGGCAGGAGAGCCGCCCCGCAGGAACAGCGGGCCGGGTGGCAATACAAGTTTCACCCGCCCCAGCGGAGAGACGGAAGCCCGGCTGCTAAGGAGACACGAGGGGATGACTAGGCAGGGCTGCGGCTCCACTCTGAGGAAGGAGTCTGGGCAGAAAGCATTCCTGTCCCCTCTGGGCCCAAGGAGACAGCAGCTCCTTGGCCACCTGTCCCTGGGGCAGACATGCGCTGCCACCAGCCGCCGACACTGAGCTCGCTGAAACAGCTCCCCTGAAAGAACGGGCAGTCAGATGCCGTTTCTCTCCAGGATGTGGAAGCTTGAGGAGGCCCGGGGTTTTCCCGGGAAGGAGGGGACAGTCCCCCAGGCTCCCGGATTCAGGGCACGCAAGGCGTGCAGGGATCCTGTCCTCCTTCCTGTGGGGAAAGCACTGGCCTAGTCTGGCGAGTCCGCCTGAGCGCAGAGCAAAGGCCAAGCTGCTGCCTACACTGGGGCATGGCAGTGTGCATAGAGTGCCATCCTAGGCTTCGCGATGCTGCTGCAGGGTTGTGGCTGTGCCTGCTTAGTTCGGCCTGGGAGGGTGAACCCTGCGTGAACATGGAGCCCGGGAAGCAAGGCCCAAGAGGAACATCTGTCCCGCAGCTCTTCTTCCCTGATGGACAGCCGAATGCCCAAAGCCTTGCTGAGGAAGCAGCAGCAAAGTGCGGTTCACGCCAAACTGAAAACCCCTCAAAGCATATCAGTCGCTGGGAAAGCAGAGTCGGGTCTGTGGTCTGCTCTTCCTGCTTGCCTTGGCCTCATATCAGCAGGGTGGGAGAAACCCTCATTGAGCCAAGCCTTTGCCCGGCATCCCTCTGGGAAAGCACAGCACGCCTGTCCTGAGCCTCTGGGCCCAAGGAGACAGCAGCTCCGCCGCCACCTGTCCCTGTGAGACATGGGCTTGCCACCAGGCGCCTACCCTGAACTCGCAGGAAAATCTCCTGAAAGAACTGGCAGTCAGATTCCGTCGTCCTCCAGGATGTGAAAGCGTTCACGGAGTCAATGGGTGTCCAGAAAAGGAGTGGGGATGAGTCCCCCACAGCCCCATCCCAGCGCGCAGGGCAGTGTGCAGGGATCCTGTCGCCTCCCTCCTGTGGGAAGGAAGTGGCCTAGTCCCCCAGTCCGCCTGCCCGCCAGAGCAAAAGGCCAAGCGTTGCCTGAACCGGGAGATGGTAGTGTGCATAGAGTGCCATCCCAGGCCACGCCTGCTGCATTGTTGTCTCTGTGTCTGCTTAGTTTGGCCTGGCAGGGTGAACCGAGGGCCAACATGGAGCCCAGGAAAGCAAGGCTCAAGAGGCACCAGCCTCTCGCTGCCTTCTTCCCTGACGCCGACAGAGCCGAAAGCCAAGCCTTGCTGAGGAATCAGCAGCCGGCGCTTCGCCGCCAAGCTGAAAACTTCTGTTGAAAGCATAGCAGTCGCTGGGAAATCAGAGTCGGTTCTGTGGGCTGCTGTTGCTGCTTGACTTAGCCTAGTATTCGCAGCACGGCGGGAGAAACCCTGACAGAGCGAAGCCTCTGTGCCTGGGCATCGCCTGGGAAAGCACAGCATTCTCTGGGCAATCAGAGTCGGTTTGTGGGATGCTGCTGCTGCTTGCCTGAGCTAGTCTCCACAGCATGGTGTAATAAACCCGCCGTGGAGCAAAATCCTCTATGCCCGTGCCTCCCTCTGCCAGAGAGACTAGCGCGGCTGCTTTGTGGAAACAACCCCGGGAAAAATCTGTCACCGCGCCTCCCCCAGGAGCATGTCGGGAAGGTGCAGCCCACCCTTCCTCGGGAGAAGAGAAGGAGCCGCTGGCCTTGCTGTCGGGAAACGGTCGGGAAGCAGGAGAGCCTGCCACGGCAGGAACAGGAACAGCGGGCGGGTGGCAAGACAAGTGTCACCCACTCCCTGCGCGGAGAGAATGAAGCCTGGCTGCTAAGGAGACACGAAGCCACGACTAGGGCAGGCGCCGCTCCACTCTGGAGAAAAGAGTCTTGGCAGAAGGCAGGCCTGTCCTGTGCCTCCTGGCCAAGGGGACAGCAGCCCTTGGCCACCTGTCCATAGGGCAGACGAGGTCTTGCTACCAGGCGCTGCCCTGAAATCGAAGAAATAGCTCCTGGAGGCAACGAACGGCAGTCAGATGCCGCCTTCCTCTAGGATATGGAAGCTTGAAGGAGGCACGGGCTCGGGAAGGAGTGGGGACAGTCCCTCAAGGCTCCCCGGATTCAGTGCACGCGGTGTGCAGGGATCCTGTCGCTCTCCTTTCCTGTGGTGAAGGCACTGGCCTAGACCGCTGAGTCCGCCTGTGCCTGGAGAAAAAGGCCAAGCATTGCCTACACCGGGAGATGGTAGTGTGCATAGAGTGCAAAGCTAGGCCACGACGCTGCTGCAGCTTTGTGGCTCTGTCTGCTGAGTTAGGCCTGGCAGGGTGAACTCAGGGCACTAATATGGAGCCCAGGAAAGCAAGGCCCAAGAGGCACCAGCTCTCCCGCAGCTCTTCTTCCCTTACGCGACAGAACATAGGCCCAAAGCCTTGCTGAGGAAGCCGTGGCGCGCAGTTCGCACTAAGCCCAAAGCCTCTGGAAAGCAGAGCAGGTGCTGGAACATCAGAGTCGGTCCTGTGAGCTGCTGTTGCTGCTTGCCTTAACCTAGTATTCACAGCACGGTGGGAGAAACCCGCATAGAGCAAAGCCTCTTTGTATGTGCATCCCCTCTGGGAAAGCACAGCATTCGCTGGGAAATCAGTGTCGGTTCTGTGGGATGCTGATGCCGCTTGCCTGAACATAGTCTCTGAAGCATGGTGGGAGAAACCCGTGATGGAGCGAAATCCTCTAGTCGGCCATCCCTCTGCCTGAGAGAGAAGCTGGCTGCTCTGTGGAAGCAGACTGAAGGAAAGGGACACGAGTGTCACCGCGCCCCAGGAGCATGTCTGGGAAAGGCACAGCAACGCCGCCTCGAGAAGACAAGGAGCCATTGGCCTTGCTGTCGGAAACGGTCATGAAGCAGGAGAGCCGCCCCTGGCAGGAAAAGCGGGCCGGTGGCAACACAAGTGTCACCCGGGCCCTGTGCGGAGAGACGGCCTGGCTGCTAAGGAGATACGAGGAGACGACTAGGCAGGCGCCGGCTCCACTCTGAGGAAGGGTCTGGGCAGAAGGCATGTCTGTCCTTAGCCTCTGTTCCCAAGGGGACAGCATCTCCTTGGCCACCTGTCCCAAGGGCAGACTTGGCTTGTTAACACCAGGTGCCACACACGAACGCGCAGAAACAGCTCCCTGGAAAACGGGCAGTCAGATGCCATCTTCCACCAAGATGTGGCAGCGCGTGGGTGGCAGGGGTTGTGCCGAAGGAGTGGGGACAGTCCCCACAGGTCCCCACCCCAGTGCACGGGCCGGTGCAGGATCCTGTCGCTTCCTCTCCTGTGGGGATGGCACTGGCCTATTCCTCGAAGTCGCCTGAGCGCCGGAGCAAAGGGCAAAGCCTTGCCTACGCCAGGAGATGGTAATGGGCATAGAGTGCCATGCTAGGCCATGCACGCTGCTGCAGGGATGGACTGTGTCTGCTTAGTTCGGCTTGGCAGGGTGAACCGAGGGCGCTAACATGGAGCCCGAGAAAGCAAGGCCCAAGAGGCACCACTCCCGCAGCTCTTCCCTGACGCGACAGAGCTTAACGACCAAAGCCTTGCTGAGGAAGCAGTAGCCGGGCGCGCCAAGCTGAAAACCCCTGCAAAGCATAGCGGTCGCTGGGAAATCAGTCTGTTCTGTGGGCTGCTTTTGTTGCTTGCCTTAGCCTCGGTTCGCAGCACGATGGTAGAAACCCGCATAGAGCCAGTGCTTGCCGGGCATCCTCTGGGAAAGCACAGCATTCTTTGGGAAATCAGAGTCGGGTCTGTGGGACGATGCTGCTGCTTGCCTGAGCTGGTCTCCACAGCACGCCAGATAAAACCGCATGGAGCTTAAATCCTCTTTGCCCGGCATCCCTCTGCCCGAGAGAGAAGCGAGGTTGCACCTGTGGAAAGAGGCTTAAGGAAAGGGACACGCCTGTCACTGTGCTGCCCAGGAGCACGTTCAGGGAAGGGGCAGCACGCTGCCCGGGAGAAGAGAAGGATCCGCTGGCCTTCTGGTCTGGAAACGGTTATGGGCAGGAGAGCCGCCCCGCAGGGAACAGCGGGCCGTGGCAATACAAGTTTCACCCAGCCCCTGTGCGGAGAGACGGAAGCCCGGCTGCTAAGGAGACACGAGGGGATGACTCAGGGCAGGGCGCGTGCTCCACTCTGAGGGAAGGAGTCTGGGCAGAAAGCATTCCTGTCCTGTGCCTCTGGGCCCAAGGAGACAGCAGCCTTGGCCACCTGTCCCTGGGCAGACATGCGCTTGCCACCAGCCGACACTGAGCTCGCTGAAACAGCTCCCTGAAAGAACGGGCAGTCAGATGCCGTTTCCTCCAGGATGTGGAAGCTTGGAGGAGGCCCGGGCCGGGAAGGAGGGGACAGTCCCCCCAGGCTCCCCGGGATTCAGGGCACGCGGTGTGCAGGGATCCTGTCGCCTCCTTTCCTGTGGGGAAAGCACTGGCCTAGTCTGGCGCAGTCCGCTGAGCTGCAGAGCAAAAGGCCGCTGCTGCCTACACTGGGGCATGGCAGTGTGCATAGAGTGCCATCCTAGGCTTCGTGATGCTGCTGTGAGGGTTGTGGCCGCCTGCTTAGTTCGGCCTGGGAGGGTGAACCCTGGGCGTGAACATGGAGCCCGGGGAAGCAAGGCCCAAGAGGAACATCTGTCCCAAGCAGCTCTTCTTCCTGATGGCAGAGCCAATGCCCAAAGCCTTGCTGAGGAAGCAGCAGCAGCGTTCACGCCAAACTGAAAACCCTGCTAAAGCATATCAGCCGTTGGGAAAGCAGAGTCGGGTCTGTGGTCTGCTCTTCCTGCTTGCCTTGGCCTCATATTCGCAGCAGGGTGGGAGAAACCTCATTGAGCTAAGCCTCTTGCCCGGCATCCCTCTGGGAAAGCACAGCACGCCTGTCCTGAGCCTCTGGGCCCAAGGAGACAGCAGCTCCTCGCCACCTGTCCCTGTGGAGACATGGGCTTGCCACCAGGCCTACCCTGAACTCGCAGGAAAATCTCCCTGAAAGAACTGGCAGTCAGATTCCGCCGCCCTCCAGGATGTGAAAGCGCTCACGGAGTCACGGGGTGTCCAGAAAGGAGTGGGATGAGTCCCCACAGCTCCCCCATCCCAGTGCGAGGGCAGTGTGCAGGGATCCCGCCTCCTCTCCTGTGGGGAAGGAAGTGGCCTAGTCCCCGAGTCCGCCTGCCCGCCAGAGCAAAAGGCCAAGCGCTTCCTGAACCGGGAGATGGTAGTGTGCATAGAGTGCCATCCCAGGCCACTCGCTGCTGCATTGTTGTCTCTGTGTCTGCTTAGTTTGGCCTGGCAGGGTGAACCGAGGGCTTAACATGGAGCCCAGGAAAGCAAGGCTCAAGAGGCACCAGCTTTCGCGCTCTTCTTCCCTGACGCCGACAGAGCCGAAGCGCCAAGCCTTGCTGAGGAATCAGCAGCGGCGCTTCACGCCAAGCTGAAAACTTCTTGCTGGAAAGCACAGCAGTCGCTGGGAAATCAGAGTCGGTTCTGTGGGCTGCTGTTGCTGCTTGACTTAGCCTAGTATTCGCAGCACGGGCGGGAGAAACCCGTGATAGAGCAAAGCCCTTTGCCTGGGCATCTCTGGGAAAGCACAGCATTCTCTGCAATCAGAGTCGGGTTTGTGGATGCTGCTGCTGCTTGCCTGAGCTAGTCTCCACAGCATGGTGTAATAAACCCGCTGTGGAGCAAAATCCTCTATGCCCGTGCCTCCCTCTGCCAGAGAGACTAGCGTGGCTGCGCTTGTGGAAACAACCTTAAGGAAAATCTGTCACCGCCCCCAGGAGCATGTCGGGAAGGTGCAGCTCACCCTCCTCCGGGAGAAGAGAAGGAGCCGCTGGCCTTGCTGTCGGGAAACGGTCGAAGCAGGGAGAGCCTGCCACGGCAGGAACAGGAACAGCGGGCGGGTGGCAAGACAAGTGTCACCCACTCCCCAGCGGAGAGAATGAAGCCTGGCTGCTAAGGAGACACGAGCGCATCGACTAGGGCGGCAGGCGCTCTGCTCCACTCTGAGAAAGAGTCTTGGCAGAAGGCAGGCCTGTCCTGTGCCTCCTGGCCAAGGGGACAGCAGCCTTGGCCACCTGTCCATAGGGCAGACGAGGTCTTGCTACCAGGCGCTGCCCTGAAATCGAAGAAATAGCTCCTGAGGCAATGAACGGCAGTCAGATGCCGCCTTCCCAGGATATGGAAGCTTGAAGGAGGCACGGGTTTCCGGGAAGGAGTGGGGACAGTCCCTCAAGGCCCCGATTCAGTGCACGCGGTGTGCAGGATCCTGTCGCCTCTCCTTTCCTGTGGTGAAGGCACTGGCCTAGACCGCGAGTCCGCCTGTGCTCGGAAAAAGGCCAAGCATTGCCTACACCGGGAGATGGTAGTGTGCATAGAGTGCAAAAGCTAGGCCACGACGCTGCTGCAGCTTTGTGGCTCTGTCTGCTGAGTTAGGCCTGGCAGGGTGAACTCAGGGCACGAATATGGAGCCCAGGAAAGCAAGGCCCAAGAGGCACCAGCTCTCCCGCAGCTCTTCTTCCCACGCTGACAGAACATAGGCCCAAAGCCTTGCTGAGGAAGCCGCAATGGCGCAGTTCGCACTGCCCAAAGCCTTCTGCGAAGCAGAGCAGGTGCTGGAACATCAGAGTCGGTCCTGTGAGCTGCTGTTGCTGCTTGCCTTAACCTAGTATTCACAGCACGGTGGGAGAAACCCGCATAGAGCAAAAGCCTTCTTTGTATGTGCATCCCTCTGGGAAAGCACAGCATCTGGGAAATCAGTGTCGGTTTGTGGGATGCTGATGCCGCTGCCTGAACATAGTCTCTGAAGCATGGTGGGAGAAACCCGATGGAGCGAAATCCTCCTTAGCCCGGTCATCCTCTGCCTGAGAGAGAAGCTGGCATGCCTCTGGAAGCAGACTGAAGGAAAGGGACACGAGAGTCACCAAGGCCCCCAGGAGCATGTCTGGGAAAGGCACAGCAACGCCTCGGGAGAAGACAAGGAGCCATTGGCCTTGCTGTCGGGAAACGGTCATGAAGCAGGAGAGCGCCCCTGGCAGGAAAAGGGCCGGGTGGCAACACAAGTGTCACCCGCCCCCAGCGGAGAGACGGCCTGGCTGCTAAGGAGATACGAGGGAGACGACTAGGGCAGGCTGCTGCGTGCTCCACTCTGAGGAAGGGGTCTGGGCAGAAGGCATGTCTGTCCTAGCCTCTGTTCCCAAGGGGACAGCATCTCCTGGCCACACCTGTCCCAAGGGCAGACGGCTTGCCACCAGGTGCCACACGGAACGCAGAAACAGCCCTGGAAAACGGGCAGTCAGATGCCATCTTCCACCAAGATGTGGCAGCTGCCAG
Organism: Mustela putorius furo; assembly: GCF_011764305.1. Lineage (NCBI taxonomy): Eukaryota > Metazoa > Chordata > Mammalia > Carnivora > Mustelidae > Mustela > Mustela putorius. The sequence goes on along the minus strand of NW_025421376.1, from coordinate 24,074 downwards.
GGTGGCAGGGGTTGTGCCGGGAAGGAGTGGGGACAGTCCCCACAGGTCCCCATCCCAGTGCACGGGCCGCGTGCAGGATCCCCGCTCTCTCTCTCCTGTGGGGATGGCACTGGCCTATTCCCCGAGTCGCCTGAGCCGGAGCAAAGGGCAAAGCCTGCCTACGCCAGGAGATGGTAATGGGCATAGAGTGCCATGCTAGGGCCATGCACGCTGCTGCAGGGATGTGACTGTGTCTGCTTAGTTCGGCTTGGCAGGGTGAACCGAGGGCGCGAACATGGAGCCCGAGAAAGCAAGGCCCAAGAGGCACCAGCTCTCCCGCAGCTCTTCTTCCCTGACGCCGACAGATTCATCCACCAAAGCCTTGCTGAGGAAGCAGTAGCTGGCGCCAAGCGCCAAGCTGAAAACCTCTGCAAAGCATAGCGGTCGCTGGGAAATCAGTCTGTTCTGTGGGCTGCTTTGTTGCTTGCCTCCTCGTGTTCGCAGCACGATGGTAGAAACCCGCATAGAGCCAAAGCGCCGTTGCTGGCATCCTCTGGGAAAGCACAGCATTCTTTGGGAAATCAGAGTCGGGTCTGTGGGACGATGCTGCTGCTTGCCTGAGCTGGTCTCCACAGCACGTTGTGATAAAACCGCATGGAGCCAAATCCTTTGCCCGGCATCCCTCTGCCCGAGAGAAGCTGAGGTTGCACCTGTGGAAAGAGGCTTAAGGAAAGGGACACTCTGTCACTGTGCTGCCCAGGAGCACGTTGGAAGGGCAGCACGCTGCCCGGGGAGAAGAGAAGGATCCGTTGGCCTTCTGGTCTGGAAACGGGTTAAGGGCGAGAGCCGCCCCGCAGGAACAGCGGGCCGGTGGCAATACAAGTTTCACCTGGCCCCAGCGGAGAGACGGAAGCCCGGCTAATGAGACACGAGGGGATGACTAGGGCAGGGCGCTGCGGCTCCACTCTGAGGAAGGAGTCTGGGCAGAAAGCATTCCTGTCCCAGCCTCTGGGCCCAAGGAGACAGCAGCTCTTGGCCACCTGTCCCTGGGGCAGACATGCTTTGCCACCAGCCGCCGACACTGAGCTCGCTTGAAACAGCTCCCTGAAAGAACGGGCAGTCAGATGCCGTTTTCCTCCAGGATGTGGAAGCTTGGAGGAGGCCCGGGTTTTCCGGGAAGGAGGGACAGTCCCCCCAGGCTCCCCGATTCAGGGCACGGCGTGTGCAGGATCCTGTCGCCTCCTTCCTGTGGGGAAAGCACTGGCCTAGTTCATGAGTCCGCCTGAGCGGCAGAGCAAAAGGCCAAGCTGCTGCCTACACTGGGGCATGGCAGTGTGCATAGAGTGCCATCCTAGGCTTCGCGATGTTGCTGGAGGGTTGTGGCCGGCCTGCTTAGTTCGGCCTGGGAGGGTGAACCCTGGGCGTGAACATGAGCCCGGGAAGCAAGGCCCAAGAGGAACATCTGTCCCGCAGCTCTTCTTCCCTGATGGCAGAGATAATGCCCAAAGCCTTGCTGAGGAAGCAGCAGCAAAGTGCGGTTCACGCCAAACTGAAAACCCCGCGAAAAGCATATCAGTCGCTGGGAAAGCAGAGTCGGGTCTGTGGTCTGCTCTTCCTGCTTGCCTTGGCCTCATATTCGCAGCAGGGTGGGAGAAACCCTCATTGAGCTGCTCTTTGCCCGGCATCCCTCTGGGAAAGCACAGCACGCCTGTCCTGAGCCTCTGGGCCCAAGGAGACAGCAGCTCCGTCGCCACCTGTCCCTGTGGAGACATGGGCTTGCCACCAGGCGCCTACCCTGAACTCGCAGGAAAATCTCCTGAAAGAACTGGCAGTCAGATTCCGGCTGTCCTCCAGGATGTGAAAGCCGCTCACGGAGTCACGGGTGTCCAGAAAAGGAGTGGGGATGAGTCCCCACAGCTCCCATCCCAGTGCGAGGGCAGTGTGCAGGATCCTGTCGCCTCCTCCTCCTGTGGGGAAGGGAAGTGGCCTAGTCCCCGAGTCCGCCTGCCCGCCAGAGCAAAAGGCTGCGTTGCTCTGAACCGGGAGATGGTAGTGCATAGAGTGCCATCCTAGGCCACGCCCGCTGCTGCATTGTTGTTCTGTGTCGCTTAGTTTGGCCTGGCAGGGTGAACTGAGCTAACATGGAGCCCAGGAAAGCAAGGCTCAAGAGGCACCAGCTCTTTCGCGGCTCTTCTTCCCTGACGCGACAGAGCCGAAGCGCCAAGCCTTGCTGAGGAATCAGCAGCGGCGCGTTTCGCGCCAAGCTGAAAACTTCTGTTGAAAGCATAGCAGCCGCTGGGAAATCGAGTCGGTTCTGTGGGCTGCTGTTGCTGCTTGACTTAGCCTAGTATTCGCAGCACGGCGGGAGAAACCCGCATAGAGCCAAAGCCTCTTTGCCTGGGCATCGCCTCTGGGAAAGCACAGCATTCTCTGGGTAATCAGAGTCGGGCTTGTGGGATGCTGCTGCTGCTTGCCTGAGCCAGTCTCCACAGCATGGTGTAATAAACCCGCGGAGCAAAATCCTCTATGCCCGTGCCTCCCTCTGCCAGAGAGACTAGCGTGGCTGGCGCTTTGTGGAAACAACCTTAAGGAAAATCTGTCACCGCGCCCCAGGAGCATGTCGGGAAGGTGCAGCCCACCTTCCGGGAGAAGAGAAGGAGCCGCTGGCCTTGCTGTCGGAAACGGTCGTGAAGCAGGAGAGCCTGCCACGCAGGAACAGGAACAGCGGGCGGTGGCAAGACAAGTGTCACCCACTCCCTGTGCGGAGAGAATGAAGCCTGGCTGCTAAGGAGACACGACAAGACGACCAGGGCAGGCGCGCCGCTCCACTCTGAGAAAAGAGTCTTGGCAGAAGGCAGGCCTGTCCTGTGCCTCCTGGCCAAGGGACAGCAGCCCTTGGCCACCTGTCCATAGGGCAGACGAGGTCTTGCTACCAGGCGCGGCCCTGAAATCGAAGAAATAGCTCCTGGAGGTACCTAACGGGCAGTCAGATGCCGCCTTCCCCAGGGATATGGAAGCTTGAAGGAGGCACGGGTTTCCGAAGGAGTGGGGACAGTCCCTCAAGGCTCCCGGACCAGTGCACGTGCGTGTGCAGGGATCCTGTCGCCTCTTTCCTGTGGTGAAGGCACTGGGCCAGGACCGCGAGTCCGCCTGTGCCGGAGAAAAAGGCCAAGCATTGCCTACACCGAGATGGTAGTGCATAGAGTGCAAAGCCAGGCCACGCGACGCTGCTGCAGCTTTGTGGCTCTGTCTGCTGAGTTAGGCCTGGCAGGGTGAACTCAGGGCACGAATATGGAGCCCAGGAAAGCAAGGCCCAAGAGGCACCAGCTCTCCCGCAGCTCTTCTTCCCTTACGCGACAGAACATAGGCCCAAAGCCTTGCTGAGGAAGCCGTGGCGAAGCGCAGTTCGCACTAAGCCCAAAGCCTCTGCGAAAGCAGAGCAGGTGCTGGAACATCAGAGTCGGTCCTGTGAGCTGCTGTTGCTGCTTGCCTTAACCTAGTATTCACAGCACGGTGGGAGAAACCCGCATAGAGCAAAAGCCTCTTTGTATGTGCATCCCCTCTGGGAAAGCACAGCATCTGCTGGGAAATCAGTGTCGGTTCTGTGGGATGCTGATGCCGCTTGCCTGAACATAGTCTCTGGAAGCATGGTGGAGAAACCCGTATGGAGCCAAATCCTCTTAGCCCGGTCATCCCTCTGCCTGAGAGAGAAGCTGGCTGCGCCTGTGGAAGCAGACTGAAGGAAAGGGACACGAGTGTCACTGGCGCCCCCAGGAGCATGTCTGGGAAAGGCACAGCAACGCCACCGGGAGAAGACAAGGAGCCATTGGCCTTGCTGTCGGGAACGGTCATGAAGCAGGAGAGCGCCTCCTGGCAGGAAAAGGGCCGGTGGCAACACAGTGTCACCCGCCCTAAAAGGGAGAGACGGCCTGGCTGCTAAGGAGATACGAGAGACGACTAGGCAGGCGCCGGCGCTGCTCCACTCTGAGGAAGGGGTCTGGGCAGAAGGCATGTCTGTCCTTAGCCTCTGTTCCCAAGGGGACAGCATCTCCTTGGCCACCTGTCCCAAGGGCAGACTTGGGCTTGCCACCAGGTGCCACACACGGAACGCCGCGAAACAGCTCCCTGGAAAACGGGCAGTCAGATGCCATCTTCCACCAAGATGTGGCAGCGCCAGTGGCAGGGGTTGCGCCGGGAAGGAGTGGGGACAGTCCCCCACAGGTCCCCATCCCAGTGCACGGGCCGGTGCAGGATCCTGTCGCTCTCTCTCCTGTGGGATGGCACTGGCCTATTCCCTCGAGTCCGCCTGAGCCGGAGCAAAGGGCAAAGCCTTGCCTCAGCCAGGAGATGGTAATGGGCAGAGTGCCATGCTAGGCCATGCACGCCTGCTGCAGGGATGTGACTGTGTCTGCTTAGTTCGGCTTGGCAGGGTGAACCGAGGGCGCGAACATGGAGCCCGAGAAAGCAAGGCCCAAGAGGCACCAGCTCTCCCCGCAGCTCTTCTTCCCTGACGCGACAGAGCTTAACGCACTCAAAGCCTTGCTGAGGAAGCAGCAGCGGCGCGCCAAGCCAAGCTGAAAACCTCTGCAAAGCATAGCGGTCGCTGGGAAATCAGTCTGTTCTGTGGGCTGCTTTTGTTGCTTGCCTTAGCCTCGTGTTCGCAGAGCACGATGGTAGAAACCCGCGATAGAGCCAAAGCGCCGCTGCCGGGCATCCCTCTGGGAAAGCACAGCATTCTTTGGGAAATCAGAGTCGGTCTGTGGGACGATGCTGCTGCTTGCCTGAGCTGGTCTCCCACAGCACGTTGTGATAAAACCGCATGGAGCTTAAATCCCTTTGCCCGGGCATCCCTCTGCCCGAGGAGAAGCGAGGCTGCACCTGTGGAAAGAGGCTTAAGGAAAGGGACACGTCTGTCACTGTGCTGCCCAGGAGCACGTTCAGGGAAGGGCAGCACGCTGCCCGGGAGAAGAGAAGGATCCGCTGGCCTCTGGTCTGGAAACGGTTATGGCAGGAGAGCCGCCCGCAGGAACAGCGGGCCGGGTGGCAATACAAGTTTCACCCGCCCCCCAGCGGAGAGACGGAAGCCCGGGCTGCTAAGGAGACACGAGGGATGACTAGGGCAGGGCGGCTCCACTCTGAGGAAGGAGTCTGGGCAGAAAGCATTCCTGTCCCAGAGCCTCTGGGCCCAAGGAGACAGCAGCTCCTTGGCCACCTGTCCCTGGGCAGACATGCTTGCCACCAGCCACGACACTGAGCTCGCTGAAACAGCTCCCTGAAAGAACGGGCAGTCAGATGCCGTTTTCCTCCAGGATGTGGAAGCTTGAGGAGGCCCGGGTTTTCCGGGAAGGAGTGGGGACAGCCCCCAGGCCCCGATTCAGGGCACGTGCGCGTGTGCAGGGATCCTGTCCGCCTCCTTTCCTGTGGGGAAAGCACTGGCTAGTTCGCGAGTCCGCCTGAGCCGCAGAGCAAAAGGCCAAGCTGCCTACACTGGGGCATGGCAGTGTGCATAGAGTGCCATCCTAGGGCTTCAGATGCTGCTGCAGGGTTGTGGCCGTGCCTGCTTAGTTCGGGCCTGGGAGGGTGAACCCTGGGCGGAACATGGAGCCCGGGAAGCAAGGCCCAAGAGGAACATCTGTCCCGCAGCTCTTCTTCCCTGATGCGACAGAGCTAATGCCCAAAGCCTTGCTGAGGAAGCAGCAAAGTGCGGTTCACGCCAAACTGAAACCCCTATGCAAAGCATATCAGTCGCTGGGAAAGCAGAGTCGGGTCTGTGGTCTGCTCTTCCTGCTTGCCTTGGCCTCATATTCGCAGCAGGGTGGGAGAAACCCTCATTGAGCGAAGCCCCTTTGCCCGGCATCCCTCTGGGAAAGCACAGCACGCCTGTCCTGAGCCTCTGGGGCCCAAGGGAGGCACTCGCCACCTGTCCCTGTGGAGACATGGGCTTGCCACCAGGCGCCTACCCTGAACTCGCAGGAAAATCTCCCTGAAAGAACTGGCAGTCAGATTCCGTCGCCCTCCAGGATGTGAAAGCTGCTTCACGGAGTCACGGGTGTCCAGAAAAGGAGTGGGATGAGTCCCCCACAGCTCCCCATCCCAGTGCGAGGGCAGTGCGTGCAGGATCCTGTCGCCTCCTCCTGTGGGGAAGGAAGTGGCCTAGTCCCCAGTCCGCCTGCCCGCCAGAGCAAAAGGCCAAGCGCTGCCTGAACCGAGATGGTAGTGTGCATAGAGTGCCATCCCAGGCCACGCCCGCTGCTGCATTGTTGTCTCTGTGTCGCTTAGTTTGGCCTGGCAGGGTGAACCGAGGGCTTAACATGGAGCCCAGGAAAGCAAGGCTCAAGAGGCACCAGCTTCTCGCTGCTCTTCCCTGACGACAGAGCCAAGCGCCAAGCCTTGCTGAGGAATCAGCAGCTGGCGCTTTCGCCAAGCTGAAAACTTCTGTTGAAAGCATAGCAGTCGCTGGGAAATCAGAGTCGGTTCTGTGGGCTGCTGTTGCTGCTTGACTTAGCCTAGTATTCGAGCACGGGCGGGAGAAACCCGCATAGAGCCTAAAGCCTCTTTGCCTGGGCATCGCTTCTGGGAAAGCACAGCATTCTGGGCAATCAGAGTCGGGTTTGTGGGATGCTGCTGCTGCTTGCCTGAGCTAGTCTCCACAGCATGGTGTAATAAACCCGCGCGGAGCAAAATCCTCTATGCCCGTGCCTCTCTGCCAGAGAGACTAGCGTGGCTGGCGCTTTGTGGAAACAACCTTAAGGAAAATCTGTCACCGCGCCCCCAGGAGCATGTCGTGAAGGTGCAGCCCACCCCTTCCGGAGAAGAGAAGGAGCCGCTGGCCTTGCTGTCGGGAAACGGTCGCGGAAGCAGGAGAGCCTGCCACGGCAGGAACAGGAACAGCGGGCGGGTGGCAAGACAAGTGTCACCCACTCCCCAGCGGAGAGAATGAAGCCTGGCTAAGGAGACACGAGCAGACGACTAGGGCAGGCCTCTGCTCCACTCTGAGAAAAGAGTCTTGGCAGAAGGCAGGCCTGTCCTGTGCCTCCTGGCCAAGGGGACAGCAGCCCTTGGCCACCTGTCCATAGGGCAGACGAGGTCTTGCTACCAGGCTGGGCCCTGAAATCGAAGAAATAGCTCCTGAGGTAAACTTAACGGGCAGTCAGATGCCGCCTTCCCTAGGATATGGAAGCTTGAAGGAGGCACGGGTTTCCGGGAAGGAGTGGGGACAGTCCCCTCAAGGCCCCGATTCAGTGCACGTGCGTGTGCAGGGATCCTGTCGCCTCCTTTCCTGTGGTGAAGGCACTGCCTAGGACCGGCGAGTCCGGGCTCGGTGAAAAAGGCCAAGCATTGCCTACACCGAGATGGTAGTGTGCATAGAGTGCAGCTAGGCCACGACGCCGCTGCAGCTTTGTGGCTCTGTCTGCTGAGTTAGGCCTGGCAGGGTGAACTCAGGGCACGAATATGGAGCCCAGGAAAGCAAGGCCCAAGAGGCACCAGCTCTCCAAGAGCTCTTCTTCCCTTACGCTGACAGAACATAGGCCCAAAGCCTTGCTGAGGAAGCCGCGGGCGGCGCAGTTCGCACCAAGCCCAAAGCCTCTGGCGAAAAGAGCAGGTGCTGGAACATCAGAGTCGGTCCTGTGAGCTGCTGTTGCTGCTTGCCTTAACCTAGTATTCACAGCACGGTGGGAGAAACCCGCATAGAGCAAAAGCTCTCTTTGTATGTGCATCCCTCTGGGAAAGCACAGCATTCGCTGGGAAATCAGTGTCGGTTCTGTGGGATGCTGATGCCGCTTGCCTGAACATAGTCTCTGAAGCATGGTGGGAGAAACCCGTATGGAGCGAATCCTCTTAGCCCGGCCATCCCTCTGCCTGAGAGAGAAGCGTGGCGCTCTGTGGAAGCAGACTGAAGGAAAGGGACACGAGTGTCACTCGCGCCCCAGGAGCATGTCTGGGAAAGGCATGCAACGCCTCTCGAGAAGACAAGGAGCCATTGGCCTTGCTGTCGGGAAACGGTCATGAAGCAGGAGAGCCGCCTCCTGGCAGGAAAAGCCGGGCCGGGTGGCAACACAAGTGTCACCCGCCTCCCCAGCGGGAGAGACGGCCTGGCTGCTAAGGAGATACGAGGAGACGACTAGGGCAGGCGCCTGCTCCACTCTGAGGAAGGGTCTGGGCAGAAGGCATGTCTGTCCTTAGCCTCTGTTCCCAAGGGGACAGCATCTCCTTGGCCACCTGTCCCAAGGGCAGACTTGGCTTGCCACCAGGTGCCACACGGAACGCAGCAGAAACAGCTCCCTGGAAAAACGGGCAGTCAGATGCCATCTTCCACCAAGATGTGGCAGCTGCCAGGGTGGCAGGGTTGTGCCGGGAAGGAGTGGGGACAGTCCCCACAGGTCCCCACCCCAGTGCACGGGCCGTGCAGGATCCTGTCGCCTCTCTCCTGTGGGGATGGCACTGGCCTATTCCCCGAGTCTGCCCTGAGCCGGAGCAAAGGGCAAAGCCTTGCCTACGCCAGGAGATGGTAATGGGCATAGAGTGCCATGCTAGGCCATGCACGCTGCTGCAGGGATGTGACTGTGTCTGCTTAGTCTGGCTTGGCAGGTGAACCGAGGGCGCCAACATGGAGCCCGAGAAAGCAAGGCCCAAGAGGCACCAGCTCTCCCGCAGCTCTTCTTCCCTGACGCTACAGAGCCTAACGACCAAAGCCTTGCTGAGGAAGCAGCAGCTGGCGCCAAGGCCTGCTGAAAACCTCTGCAAAAGCATAGCGGTCGCTGGGAAATCAGTCTGTTCTGTGGGCTGCTTTTGTTGCTTGCCTTAGCCTCGCGGTTCGCAGCACGCATGGTAGAAACCCGCGATAGAGCCAAAGCCGCCGCTGCCGGGCATCCTCTGGGAAAGCACAGCATCTCTTTGGGAAATCAGAGTCGGGTCTGTGGGACGATGCTGCTGCTTGCCTGAGCTGGTCTCCACAGCACGCTGTGATAAAACCGCATGGAGCCAAATCCTCTTTGCCCGGGCATCCCTCTGCCCGAGAGAGAAGCGAGGTTGCACCTGTGGAAAGAGGCTTAAGGAAAGGGACACGCCTGTCACTGTGCTGCCCAGGAGCACGTTCGTGGAAGGCAGCACGCTGCCCGGGAGAAGAGAAGGATCCGCTGGCCTTCTGGTCTCAAACGCAAGGCGAGCAGGAGAGCCGCCCCGCAGGAACAGCGGGCCGTGGCAATACAAGTTTCACCCGCCCCCAGCGGAGAGACGGAAGCCCGGCTGCTAAGGAGACACGAGGGGATGACTAGGGCAGGGCGGCGCTCCACTCTGGAGGAAGGAGTCTGGGCAGAAAGCATTCCTGTCCTGTGCCTCTGGGCCCAAGGAGACAGCAGCCTTGGCCACCTGTCCCTGGGCAGACATGCTGCCACCAGCCGCCGCCGACACTGAGCTCGCTGAAACAGCTCCCTGAAAGAACGGGCAGTCAGGATGCCGCTTTCCTCCAGGATGTGGAAGCTGGAGGAGGCCCGGGTTTTCGGGAAGGAGGGGACAGTCCCCCAGGCTCCCGGACCAGGGCACGGGCGTGTGCAGGATCCTGTCGCCTCTCCTTTCCTGTGGGGAAAGCACTGGCCTAGTCTGGCGAGTCCGCTTGAGCGCAGAGCAAAAGGCCAAGCGCGCCTACACTGGGGCATGGCAGTGTGCATAGAGTGCCATCCTAGGCTTCGCGATGCTGCTGCAGGGTTGTGGCCGTGCCTGCTTAGTTCGGCCTGGGAGGGTGAACCCTGGGCGGAACATGGAGCCCGGGAAGCAAGGCCCAAGAGGAACATCTGTCCCGCAGCTCTTCTTCCCTGATGACAGAGCGAATGCCCAAAGCCTTGCTGAGGAAGCAGCAGCAAAGCGCGTTCACGCCAAACTGAAAACCCCCAAGTAAAGCATATCAGTCGCTGGGAAAGCAGAGTCGGGTCTGTGGTCTGCTCTTCCTGCTTGCCTTGGCCTCATATTCGCAGCAGGGTGGGAGAAACCCTCATTGAGCCAAGCCTTTGCCCGGCATCCCTCTGGGAAAGCACAGCACGCCTGTCCTGAGCCTCTGGGCCCAAGGAGACAGCAGCCTGTCGCCACCTGTCCCTGTGGAGACATGGGCTTTGCCACCAGGCCTCTACCCTGAACTCAAGCAGGAAAATCTCCCTGAAAGAACTGGCAGTCAGATCTCGGCTGTCCTCCAGGATGTGAAAGCGCTCACGGAGTCACGGGTGTCCAGAAAAGGAGTGGGGATGAGTCCCCCACAGCCCCCATCCCAGTGCGCAGGGCAGTGTGCAGGGATCCTGTCGCCTCTCCTCTCCTGTGGGGAAGGAAGTGGCCTAGTCCCCGAGTCCGCCTGCCCGCCAGAGCAAAAAGGCCAAGCTGCCTGAACCGGGAGATGGTAGTGTGCATAGAGTGCCATCCCAGGCCACTGCTGCATTGTTGTCTCTGTGTCTGCTTAGTTTGGCCTGGCAGGGTGAACCGAGGGCGCAACATGGAGCCCAGGAAAGCAAGGCTCAAGAGGCACCAGCTCTCTCGCTGGCTCTTCTTCCCTGATCGACAGAGCCAAAGCGCCCAAGCCTTGCTGAGGAATCAGCAGCTGGCGCGCTTCGCCGCCAAGCTGAAAACTTCTGTTGGAAAGCATAGCAGTCGCTGGGAAATCAGAGTCGGTTCTGTGGGCTGCTGTTGCTGCTTGACTTAGCCTAGTATTCGAAAGCACGGCGGAGAAACCCGCGATAGAGCCAAAGCCTCTTGCCTGGGCATCGCCTCTGGGAAAGCACAGCATCTCTGGGTAATCAGAGTCGGGTTTGTGGGATGCTGCTGCTGCTTGCTCTGAGCTAGTCTCCACAGCATGGTGTAATAAACCCGCTGCGGAGCAAAATCCTCTATGCCCGTGCCTCCCTCTGCCAGAGAGACTAGCGTGGTTGTGCTTTGTGGAAACAACCTTAAGGAAAATCTGTCACCGCGCCCCCAGGAGCATGTCGGGAAGGTGCAGCCCACTCCCTTCCGGAGAAGAGAAGGAGCCGCTGGCCTTGCTGTCGGAAACGGTCGTGAAGCAGGAGAGCCTGCCACGGCAGGAACAGGAACAGCGGGCGGGTGGCAAGACAAGTGTCACCCACTCCCCAGCGGGAGAGAATGAAGCCTGGCTGCTAAGGAGACACGAAGACGACCAGGGCAGGCTTGCTCCACTCTGAGAAAAGAGTCTTGGCAGAAGGCAGGCCTGTCCCAGCCTCCTGGCCAAGGGGACAGCAGCTCCTTGGCCACCTGTCCATAGGGCAGACGAGGTCTTGCTACCAGGCGCCGCCCTGAAATCGAAGAAATAGCTCCTGGAGGTACCGAACGGGCAGTCAGATGCCGCCTTTCTAGGATATGGAAGCTTGAAGGAGGCACGGGCTCGGGAAGGAGTGGGGACAGTCCCTCAAGGCTCCCTGATTCAGTGCACGTATGTGCAGGGATCCTGTCTCTCCTTTCCTGTGGTGAAGGCACTGGCCTAGACCGCGAGTCCTTCTGTGCTCGGTGAAAGGCCAAGCATTGCCTACACCGAGATGGTAGTGTGCATAGAGTGCAAAGCTAGGCCAACGACGCTGCTGCAGCTTTGTGGCTCTGTCTGCTGAGTTAGGCCTGGCAGGGTGAACTCAGGGCACGAATATGGAGCCCAGGAAAGCAAGGCCCAAGAGGCACCAGCTTCCCGCAGCTCTTCTTCCCTTACGCGACAGAACATAGGCCCAAAGCCTTGCTGAGGAAGCCGTGGGCGAAGTGCAGTTCGCGACTAAGCCCAAAGCTCTGCGAAGCAGAGCAGGTGCTGGAACATCAGAGTCGGTCCTGTGAGCTGCTGTTGCTGCTTGCCTTAACCTAGTATTCACAGCACGGGTGGGAGAAACCCGTGATAGAGCAAAAGCCTCTTTGTATGTGCATCCCTCTGGGAAAGCACAGCATTCGCTGGGAAATCAGTGTCGGTTCTGTGGGATGCTGATGCCGCTTGCCTGAACATAGTCTCTGAAGCATGGTGGAGAAACCTGCATGGAGCTTAAATCCTTTAGCCCGGTCATCCCTCTGCCTGAGAGAGAGAAGCGCGGCTGCTCTGTGGAAGCAGACTGAAGGAAAGGGACACGAGTGTCACTGCGCTCCCAGGAGCATGTCTGGGAAAGGCACAGCAACGCTCGAGAAGACAAGGAGCCATTGGCCTTGCTGTCGGGAAACGGTCATGAAGCAGGAGAGCGCCCCTGGCAGGAAAGCGGGCCGGTGGCAACATTGCGTCACCCGCCCCTGTGCGGGAGAGACGAAGCCTGGCTGCTAAGGGAGATAATGAGAGGAGACTACTCAGGGCAGGCTGCGTTCCACTCTGAGGAAGGGGTCTGGGCAGAAGGCATGTCTGTCCTTAGCCTCTGTTCCCAAGGGGACAGCATCTCCTTGGCCACCTGTCCCAAGGGCAGACTTGGCTTGCCACCAGGTGCCACACACGGAACGCCGCAGGAAACAGCCTTCCTGGAAAACGGGCAGTCAGATGCCATCTTCCACCAAGATGTGGCAGCTGTGGGTGGCAGGGGTTGTGCCGGGAAGGAGTGGGGACAGTCCCCACAGGTCCCCATCCCAGTGCACGGGCCGCGTGCAGGATCCTGTCGCCTCTCCTGTGGGGATGGCACTGGCCTATTCCTGTCCGCCTGAGCCGCCGGAGCAAAGGGCAAAGCCTGCCTACGCCAGGAGATGGTAATGGGCATAGAGTGCCATGCTAGGCCATGCACGCTGCTGCAGGGATGTGACTGTGTCTGCTTAGTTCGGCTTGGCAGGGTGAACCGAGGGCTTAACATGGAGCCCGAGAGCAAGGCCCAAGAGGCACCAGCTCCCGCAGCTCTTCTTCCCTGACGCGACAGAGCTTAACGACCAAAGCCTTGCTGAGGAAGCAGCAGCTGGCGCCGCGCCAAGCTGAAAACCTCTGCAAAAGCATAGCGTCGCTGGGAAATCAGTCTGTTCTGTGGGCTGCTTTTGTTGCTTGCCTTAGCCTCGTGTTCGCAGCACGATGGTAGAAACCCGTGATAGAGCCAAAGCTGTTGCCGGGCATCCCCTGGGAAAGCACAGCATTCTTTGGGAAATCAGAGTCGGGTCTGTGGGACGATGCTGCTGCTTGCCTGAGCTGGTCTCCACAGCACGCCAGTGATAAACCGCATGGAGCTTAAATCCTTGCCCGGCATCCCTCTGCCCGAGAGAAGCGAGGTTGCACCTGTGGAAAGAGGCTTAAGGAAAGGGACACGCCTGTCACTGTGCTGCCCAGGAGCACGCTCAGGAAGGGCAGCACGCTGCCCCGGGAGAAGAGAAGGATCCGCTGGCCTCTGGTCTGGAAACGGTTAGCAGGAGAGCCGCCCCGCAGGAACAGCCGGGCCGGTGGCAATACAAGTTTCACCCGGGCCCCCAGCGGAGAGACGGAAGCCCGGCTGCTAAGGAGACACGAGGGGATGACTAGGGCAGGGCTGTGCTCCACTCTGGAGGAAGGAGTCTGGGCAGAAAGCATTCCTGTCCCAGCCTCTGGGCCCAAGGAGACAGCAGCCTTGGCCACCTGTCCCTGGGGCAGACATGCTTGCCACCAGCCGCCACACTGAGTCGCTGAAACAGCTCTCCCTGAAAGAACGGGCAGTCAGATGCCGTTTTCCTCCAGGATGTGGAAGCTTGGAGGAGGCCCGGTTTTCCGCTGGGAAGGAGTGGGGACAGTCCCCCAGGCTCCCCGACCCAGGGCACGTGCGGTGTGCAGGGATCCTGTCGCCTCCTTTCCTGTGGGGAAAGCACTGGCCTAGTCTGCGAGTCCGCCCTGAGCCGCAGAGCAAAAGGCCAAGCCGCCTACACTGGGCATGGCAGTGCATAGAGTGCCATCCTAGGCTTCGCGATGCTGCTGTGAGGGTTGTGGCCGCGGCCTGCTTAGTCTGGCCTGGGAGGGTGAACCCTGGGCGGAACATGGAGCCCGGGAAGCAAGGCCCAAGAGGAACATCTGTCCCGCAGCTCTTCTTCCCTGATGACAGAGCGAATGCCCAAAGCCTTGCTGAGGAAGCAGCAGCAAAGTGCGGTTCACGCCAAACTGAAAACCCCTGGCGAAAGCATATCAGTCGCTGGGAAAGCAGAGTCGGGTCTGTGGTCTGCTCTTCCTGCTTGCCTTGGCCTCATATTCGCAGCAGGGTGGGAGAAACCCTCATTGAGCGAAGCCTCTTTGCCCGGGCATCCCCTCTGGGAAAGCACAGCACGCCTGTCCTGAGCCTCTGGGCCCAAGGAGACAGCAGCTCCGCCGCCACCTGTCCCTGTGGAGACATGGGCTTGCCACCAGGCGCCTACCCTGAACTCGCGAGGAAAATCTCCCTGAAAGAACTGGCAGTCAGATTCGCTGTCCTCCAGGATGTGAAAGCTGCCACGGAGTCAATGGGTGTCCAGAAAGGGAGGGGATGAGTCCCCACAGCTCCCCATCCCAGTGCGCGAGGGCAGTGTGCAGGGATCCTGTCTCCTCTCCTGTGGGAAGGAAGTGGCCTAGTCCCCGAGTCCGCCCTGCCCGCCAGAGCAAAAGGCCAAGCGCTGCCTGAACCGGGAGATGGTAGTGTGCATAGAGTGCCATCCCAGGCCACGCCTGGCCTGCTGCATTGTTGTTCTGTGTCTGCTTAGTTTGGCCTGGCAGGGTGAACCGAGGGCCAACATGGAGCCCAGGAAAGCAAGGCTCAAGAGGCACCAGCCTCGCGGCTCTTCTTCCCTGACGCCGACAGAGCCGAAAGCGCCAAGCCTTGCTGAGGAATCAGCAGCGGCGCGCTTCGCGCCAAGCTGAAAACTTCTGTTGAAAGCATAGCAGCGCTGGGAAATCAGAGTCGGTTCTGTGGGCTGCTGTTGCTGCTTGACTTAGCCTAGTATTCGCAGCACGGGCGGGAGAAACCCGCATAGAGCCAAAGCCTCTTTGCCTGGGCATCGCCTCTGGGAAAGCACAGCATTCTCTGGGCAATCAGAGTCGGGTTTGTGGGATGCTGCTGCTGCTTGCCTGAGCTAGTCTCCACAGCATGGTGTAATAAACCCGCGGAGCAAAATCCTGGCCCTGCCTCCCTCTGCCAGAGAGACTAGCGTGGCTGGCGCCTTGTGGAAACAACCTTAAGGAAAATCTGTCACCGCGCCCCAGGAGCATGTCGGGAAGGTGCAGCTCACCTTCCGGGAGAAGCAGCCGCCTTGCTGGGTCGGGAAACGGTCGTGAAGCAGGAGAGCCTGCCACGGCAGGAACAGGAACAGCGGCGGGTGGCAAGACAAGTGTCACCCACTCCCCAGCGGAGAATGAAGCCTGGCTGCTAAGGAGACACGAGCCGACGACTAGGGCAGGCGCGCCTGCTCCACTCTGAGAAAAGAGTCTGGCAGAAGGCAGGCCTGTCCCAGCCTCCTGGCCAAGGGGACAGCAGCTCCTTGGCCACCTGTCCATAGGGCAGACGAGGTCTTGCTACCAGGCGCCAAGGCCCTGAAATCGAAGAAATAGCTCCTGGAGGTACTAACGGGCAGTCAGATGCCGCTTCCCCAGGATATGGAAGCTTGAAGGAGGCACGGGCTCGGGAAGGAGTGGGGACAGTCCCTCAAGGCTCCCCGATTCAGTGCACGGGCGTGTGCAGGATCCTGTCGCCTCCTTTCCTGTGGTGAAGGCACTGGCCTAGACATGAAGTCCCCAGTGCTACCGAGAAAAGGCCAAGCATTGCCTACACCGAGATGGTAGTGCATAGAGTGCAAAGCTAGGCCACGACGCTGCTGCAGCTTTGTGGCTCTGTCTGCTGAGTTAGGCCTGGCAGGGTGAACTCAGGGCACCGAATATGGAGCCCAGGAGCAAGCGCCCAAGAGGCACCAGCTCTCCAAGCAGCTCTTCTTCCCCTTACGACAGAACATAGGCCCAAAGCCTGCTGAGGAAGCCGTGGCGGCGCAGTTCGCACTAAGCCCAAAGCCTCTGCGAAAGCAGAGCAGGTGCTGGAACATCAGAGTCGGTCCTGTGAGCTGCTGTTGCTGCTTGCCTTAACCTAGTATTCACAGCACGGTGGGAGAAACCCGCATAGAGCAAAGCCTCTTTGTATGTGCATCCTCTGGGAAAGCACAGCATCTCGCTGGGAAATCAGTGTCGGTTCTGTGGGATGCTGATGCCGCTTGCCTGAACATAGTCTCTGAAGCATGGTGGGAGAAACCTGATGGAGCCAAATCCTCTTAGCCCGGTCATCCCCTGCCTGGAGAGAGAAGCGGTTGCTCTGTGGAAGCAGACTGAAGGAAAGGGACACGAGGTCACCATGCCCCCAGGAGCATGTCTGGGAAAGGCACAGCAACGCCGCCTGAGAAGACAAGGAGCCATTGGCCTTGCTGTCGGAAACGGTCATGAAGCAGGAGAGCCGCCTCTGGCAGGAAAGCGGGCCGGTGGCAACACAAGTGTCACCCGCCCCCGCGGAGAGACGGCCTGGCTGCTAAGGAGATACGAGGAGACGACTAGGGCAGGCGCTGGGCTGCGGCTCCACTCTGAGGAAGGGTCTGGGCAGAAGGCATGTCTGTCCTTAGCCTCTGTTCCCAAGGGACAGCATCTCCTTGGCCACCTGTCCCAAGGGCAGACTTGGGCTTGTGCCACCAGGTGCCACACACGGAACGCCGCAGAAACAGCTCCCCTGAAAAACGGGCAGTCAGATGCCATCTTCCACCAAGATGTGGCAGCGCAGGGTGGCAGGGGTTGTGCCGGGAAGGAGTGGGGACAGTCCCCCACAGGTCCCCACCCCAGTGCACGGGCCGTGCAGGATCCTGTCGCTTCCTCTCCTGTGGGGATGGCACTGGCCTATTCCCCGAAGTCGCCTGAGCGCCGGAGCAAAGGGCAAAGCCTTGCCACGCCAGGAGATGGTAATGGGCATAGAGTGCCATGCTAGGCCATGCACGCTGCTGCAGGGATGTGACTGTGTCTGCTTAGTTCGGGCTTGGCAGGGTGAACCGAGGGCGTAACACGGGAGCCCGAGAAAGCAAGGCCCAAGAGGCACCAGCTCTCCCGCAGCTCTTCTTCCCTGACGCGACAGCTTAACGCACCAAAGCCTTGCTGAGGAAGCAGCAGCAGCTGGCGCTTCGCGCCAAGCTGAAAACTCTCTGCAAAGCATAGCGGTCGCTGGGAAATCAGTCTGTTCTGTGGGCTGCTTTGTTGTTGCCTTAGCCTCGTGTTCGCAGCACGATGGTAGAAACCCGATAGAGCCAAAGCCGCCGTTGCCGGGCATCCCTCTGGGAAAGCACAGCATTCTTTGGGAAATCAGGAGTCGGGTCTGTGGGACGATGCTGCTGCCTGCCTGAGCTGGTCTCCACAGCACGCTGTGATAAAACCGCATGGAGCCGAAATCCTTCTTGCCCGGCATCCCTCTGCCCGAGAGAAGCAGGTTGCACCTGTGGAAAGAGGCTTAAGGAAAGGGACACGCCTGTCACCGTGCTGCCCAGGAGCACGCTCAGGGCTGGGCAGCACGCTGCCCGGGAGAAGAGAAGCGATCCGCTGGCCTTCTGGTCTGGAAACGGCTATGGGCAGGAGAGCCGGCCCCGCAGGAACAGCGGCCGGGTGGCAATACAAGTTTCACCCGCCCCAAAGGAGAGACGGAAGCCCGCTGCTAAGGAGACACGAGGGATGACTAGGGCAGGGCGCAGGCTCCACTCTGAGGAAGGAGTCTGGGCAGAAAGCATTCCTGTCCTGTGCCTCTGGGCCCAAGGAGACAGCAGCTCCTTGGCCACCTGTCCCTGGGGCAGACATGCGCTTGCCACCAGTCACGACACTGAGCTCGCTGAAACAGCTCCCTGAAAGAACGGCAGTCAGATTTTCCTCCAGGATGTGGAAGCTTGGAGGAGGCCCGGGTTTTCTCCGGGAAGGAGGGGACAGTCCCCCAGGCTCCCCGGTTCAGGGCACGTGCGGTGTGCAGGGATCCTGTCGCCTCCTTTCCTGTGTGGGGAAAGCACTGGCCTAGTCTGGCGAGTCCGCCTGAGCCGCAGAGCAAAAGGCCTGCGCTGCCTACACTGGGGCATGGCAGTGTGCATAGAGTGCCATCCTAGGGCTTCGTGATGCTGCAGAGGGCTGTGGCCGCGGCTCGCTTAGTTCGGCCTGGGAGGGTGAACCTGGGCGTGGAACATGGAGCCCGGGAAGCAAGGCCCAAGAGGAACATCTGTCCCGCAGCTCTTCTTCCCTGATGGCCAGAGCATGCCCAAAGCCTTGCTGAGGAAGCAGCAGCAAAGCGGGTTCACGCCAAACTGAAAACCCCTGCAAAGCATATCAGTCGTTGGGAAAGCAGAGTCGGGTCTGTGGTCTGCTCTTCCTGCTTGCCTTGGCCTCATATTCGCAGTGCAGGGGTGGGAGAAACCTCATTGAGCGAGCCTCTTTGCCCGGCATCCCTCTGGGAAAGCACAGCACGCCTGTCCTGAGCCTCTGGGCCCAAGGAGACAGCAGCCCGGCTGCCACCTGTCCCTGTGGAGACATGGGCTTGCCACCAGGCTTCTACCCTGAACTCTCTGCAGGAAAAATCTCCTGAAAGAACTGGCAGTCAGATTCCGCTGCCCTCCAGGATGTGAAAGCTGCCTCACGGAGTCACGCGGGTGTCCAGAAAAGGAGTGGGATGAGTCCCCCCACAGCCCCCATCCCAGCGCAGGGCAGTGTGCAGGGATCCTGTCGCCTCCTCTCCTGTGGGGAAGGAAGTGGCCTAGTCCCCGAGTCCGCCCTGCCCGCCAGAGCAAAAGGCCAAGCGTTGCCTGGAACCGGAGATGGTAGTGTGCATAGAGTGCCATCCCAGGCCATGCCTCGCCTGCCGCATTGTTGTCTCTGTGTCTGCTTAGTTTGGCCTGGCAGGGTGAACCGAGGCTTAACATGGAGCCCAGGAAAGCAAGGCTCAAGAGGCACCAGCCTCGCGTGGCTCTTCTTCCTGACGCCGACAGAGCCGAAGCGCCAAGCCTTGCTGAGGAATCAGCAGCTGGCGCGCCGCGCCAAGCTGAAAACTTCTGTTGAAAGCATAGCAGTCGCTGGGAAATCAGAGTCGGTTCTGTGGGCTGCTGTTGCTGCTTGACTTAGCCTAGTATTCGCAGCACGGCGGGAGAAACCCGATAGAGCTTAAAGCCTCTTTGCCTGGGCATCGCCTTCTGGAAAGCACAGCATTCTTTGCAATCAAGCCCAATTTTGTGGGCCCCCACCCCCCCCCCCCTAAAAAACAAAAAAACCGGGAAAAAAAAAGAATTTTTTGGGGTTTAGTTGGGGGGGGGTGGGGGTGTGCCCTCCCCCCACATTAACGATTGCAATGCGCCCTTAGGGGCATGTACCCGGGGACGTGCAAAACGCCCCTTTTTGCCTTTTTTGGCGCCGCCTTTTTTTTTTTTTTTTTGTTTGGTGGGGGGGGGGGGGTGGGGCCCCCTCCCCTTGTTTTATCACCCACCACCCGGGTGTCCCCCCCCCCCCCCCCCCTGCCCTCCCCCCCCTTTTTAAAAGTTTTAGCTGCTAAGGCCCCCCCCAGGGGTGACGCTCAGGGCAGCGCGCGCCTGGGAGCCCAGAGAAAAGAGGCAAGGCCCAAGGCAGGCCTGTCCAGCTCGTACTCTCCACCCGGACAGCAGCTCCTTGGCCACCCGCCCTTCCATGCGTGGGTACGTTTTTTTTTTTGTTTTTTTGCGGGTTCCCTTAAATTGTTGCAACTTTTTTTTTTTTTTTTTTTTGTGTTGTTATTGGTTATTATTAGTGTTTTTTGCTTTTGTGTTGTAATGGTTTTGATGTCGTGTAGGTATTTGTATAGGGTAGTTTGTTTGTGTGTGTTTTGGTTGTTGTATTTGTAGTTTTTTTCCCTTACAACTCACCAGAACATGGCCCAAATCCTTGCTGCAGGAAGCCGTGGCGAAGTGCAGTTGTTCGCACCCAAGCCCAAAGCCCTTCCTGCGAAAGCAAAGCAGGTGCTGGAACATCAGAGTCTGTCCTGTGAGCTGCTGTTGCTGCTCTGGCCTTCAACCAATATTCACAGTTCACAAGCCCTACGTGTGGGGGAGAACCCCGCATAGAGCAAAAGCCTCTTTGTATGTGCAATCCACCCCCCCCCCCCCCCCCCACCCCCCCCCCACCCCCCCCCCCACCCCAACCCCCCACCCCCCCTCCCCCCACCCGGCAGGTGCTGGAACATCAGAGTCGGGTCCTGTGAGCTGCTGTTGCTGCTTGCCTTAACCTAGTATTCACAGCACGGGAGAAACCCAAGATAGAGCAAAGCCTCTTTGTATGTGCATCCCTCTGGGAAAGCACAGCATTCGCTGGGAAATCAGTGTCGGTTCTGTGGGATGCTGATGCCGCTTGCCTCGAACATAGTCTCGAAGCATGGTGGGAGAAACCCAGATGGAGCCAAACTCTTAGCCCGGTCATCCCTCCTGCCTGAGAGAGAAGCTGGCCGCTCTGTGGAAGCAGACTGAAGCGGGACACGAGTGTCACCAAGGCCCCCCAGGAGCATGTCTGGGAAAGGCACAGCAACGCCACTCGGGAGAAGACAAGGAGCCATTGGCCTTGCTGTCGGAAACGGTCATGAAGCAGGAGAGAGCTCCTGGCAGGAAAGCCGGGCCGGTGGCAACACAAGTGTCACCCGCCTCCCAGCGGAGACGAAGCCTGGCTAAGCATGAGACGATGAGGAGACGACGGCAGGGCGCGCGCTCCACTCTGAGGAAGGGTCTGGGCAGAAGGCATGTCTGTCCTTAGCCTCTGTTCCCAAGGGGACAGCATCTCCTTGGCCACCTGTCCCAAGGGCAGACTTGGCTTGCCACCAGGTGCCACACACGGAACGCCGCAGAAACAGCCCCTGGAAAACGGGCAGTCAGATGCCATCTTCCACCAAGATGTGGGCAGCGGTGGGGTGGCAGGGTTGTGCCGGGAAGGAGTGGGGGGCCCCCACAGGTCCTCACCCCAGTGCACGGGCCGCAGGGATCCTGTCGCTCTCTCTCTCCTGTGGGGATGGCACTGGCCTATTCCCCCGAAGTCTGCCTGAGGCCGGAGCAAAGGGCAAAGCCTTGCCTACGCCAGGAGATGGTAATGGGCATAGAGTGCCATGCTAGGCCATGCACGCTGCTGCAGGGATGTGACTGTGTCTGCTTAGTTCGGCTTGGCAGGGTGAACCGAGGGCCAACATGGAGCCCGAGAAAGCAAGGCCCAAGAGGCACCAGCTCTCCGCAGCTCTTCCCCGACGCGACAGAGCTTAACGCACCAAAGCCTTGCTGGAGGAAGCAGCAGCTGGCGGCGCCAGGCCAAGCTGAAAACCTCTGCAAAGCATAGCGTCGCTGGGAAATCAGTCTGTTCTGTGGGCTGCTTTGTTGCTTGCCTTAGCCTCGTGTTCGCAGCACGCATGGTAGAAACCCGCGATAGAGCCAAAGCGCCGCTGCTCGGCATCCCTCAGCACAGCATTCTTGGGAAATCAGAGTCGGGTCTGTGGGACGATGCTGCTGCTTGCCTGAGCTGGTCTCCACAGCACGCTGTGATAAACCAAGATGGAGCCAATCCCTTGCCCGGCATCCCTCTGCCCGAGAGAGAAGCGAGGTTGCACCTGTGGAAAGAGGCTTAAGGAAAGGGACACGCCTGTCACTGTGCTGCCCAGGAGCACGCTTCAGGAAGGGGCAGCACGCCGCCCGGGAGAAAGAGAAGGATCCGCTGGCCTTCTGGTCTGGAAACGGCTGGTGGCGCAGGAGAGCCGGCCCCGCAGGAACAGCCGGGCCGGGTGGCAATACAAGTTTCACCCGCCCCCAGCGGAGAGACGGAAGCCCGGCTGCTAAGGAGACACGAGGGGATGACTAGGGCAGGGCGCGGCTCCACTCTGAGGAAGGAGTCTGGGCAGAAAGCATTCCTGTCCTGTGCCTCTGGGCCCAAGGAGACAGCAGCTTGGCCACCTGTCCCTGGGGCAGACATGCTTTGCCACCAGTCACGACACTGAGCTCGCTGAAACAGCTCCCTGAAAGAACGGGCAGTCAGATGCCGCCTCCAGGATGTGGAAGCTTGAGGAGGCCCGGGTTTTCCGGGAAGGAGTGGGGACAGTCCCCCAGGCTCCCGACCAGGGCACGCGCGGTGTGCAGGGATCCTGTCAGCCCTCCTTTCCTGTGGGGAAAGCACTGGCCTAGTTCATGAACCGCCTGAGCCGCAGAGCAAAAGGCTGCTGCTGCCTTACACTGGGGCATGGCAGTGTGCATAGAGTGCCATCCTAGGGCTTCGCGATGCTGTTGCAGGGTTGTGGCTGTGGCTCGCTTAGTTCGGCCTGGGAGGGTGAACCCTGGGCGTGAACATGGAGCCCGGGGAAGCAAGGCCCAAGAGGAACATCTGTCCCAAGCTCTTCTTCCCTGATGACACAGAGCCACCAAAGCCTTGCTGAGGAAGCAGCAGCAAAGTGCGTTCACGCCAAACTGAAAACCCCTGCGAAAAGCATATCAGTCGCTGGGAAAGCAGAGTCGGTCTGTGGTCTGCTCTTCCTGCTTGCCTTGGCCTCATTCGCAGCAGGGGTGGGAGAAACCCTCATTGAGCTGTGAAGCCTCTTGCCCGGCATCCTCTGGGAAAGCACAGCACGCCTGTCCTGAGCCTCTGGGCCCAAGGAGACAGCAGCTCCTTCGGCCACCTGTCCCTGTGGAGACATGGGCTTGCCACCAGGCGCCTACCCTGAACTCGCAGGAAAATCTCCCCTGAAAGAACTGGCAGTCGATTCCGGCTGCCCTCCAGGATGTGAAAGCTGCCTCACGGAGTCACGGGTGTCCAGGAAAAGGAGTGGGGATGAGTCCCCACAGCCCCCCATCCCAGTGCGAGGGCAGTGTGCAGGATCCTGTCGCCTCCTCCTGTGGGGAAGGAAGTGGCCTAGTCCCCAGTCCTGCCCGCCAGAGCAAAAGGCCGCTGCTGCCTGAACCGGGAGATGGTAGTGTGCATAGAGTGCCATCCTAGGCCACGCCTGCTGCATTGTTGTCTCTGTGTCTGCTTAGTTTGGCCTGGCAGGGTGAACCGAGGGCGCAACATGGAGCCCTCCAGCAAGGCTCAAGAGGCACCAGTTTCTCGCTCTTTCTTCCTGACAGAGCAGCCAAGCCTTGCTGAGGAATCAGCAGCTGGGCGCGCCAAGCTGAAAACTTCTGTGAAAGCATAGCAGTCGCTGGAAATCAGAGTCGGTTCTAGGCTGCTGTTGCTGCTTGACTTAGACTAGTATTCTGAGCATGGTGGGAGAAACCCACATAGAGCTAACCAGACAGGAGCACTACAAAAGCAAAACAAAACAAACAACAACAACAATAAACAACAATAAAAAAACAAAGCAGCAATAAAAAGAACTACTGGATAATATCCCTGATAAATAAAAATGTAAAATTTTCTACAAATTTATAAAACTGAATTCACCAGCACTTATCAGTAAATGTGATGCATTATATTAATAGAGTGATCAATAAAACTCATATAATCAACTCAATATATGCAGAATAGGCATTTGACAAAAATTCAACACCCTTTCATGATAAAAATACTCACCAAACTGGGTACAGAAAGAATACACATTAACATAATAAAACCACATATTCCGTGGAAGGATTCAAGATGGCGGAGAAGTAGCAGGCTGATCGACATCAGGTAGCAGGAGATCAGCTAGATAGCTTATCTAACCATTGCAAACACCTACAAATCCAATGGGAGATCAAAGAGAAGGAGAGCAACAATTTAGAAACAGAAAATTGATCACTTCTGAAAGGAAGAACCGGGCGGAAAAGTGAACCCAAAGAACGGAAGGTAGACCACGGGGAGGGACCAGCTCCGCAAGCAGTGGAGCAACGGAGCACAAAATCAGGACTTTTAAAAGTTTGGTCCACTGAGGGATATCACTCCCAGAGGCTAAACCAGAGTGAAGCCCTGGGTTTGCATAGCCCCTGGTCCCTCAGGATCACAGAAGGGCCAGGGGTATCTGAGTGTCACAGAACTCACAGGTATTAGAGTGGGGAAGCCAGCTACAGAGACAAAGCTGAGGAGTGAGCTCAACCCAGGGTTACTTTCAACCAGGCATAGGCAGGTTGAACTTGAGCACGGCCAAGGGCCAGGAGACTGGAATAATTGAGCTCTTTTCGCTAAGCATGGCCAGAGGCCAGGGAGATGAGAATGACCAAGGACTTTCTCCAAG